>NW_026623111.1:68964738-69267769 GCF_023065955.2 Ursus arctos | reverse complement strand
CTCAGAATGGCTAGAATCAAAAAGACAAGAAGAACAAACATTGGTGAGGATGTGGTGAAAAAAGAACCCTTGTGCACTATTGGTGGGAATGTAAACTGGTGCAGCCGTTGTGGTAAACAGTATATGGGTTCCTCAAAAAATTAAAAACAGAAATTCTATATGATCTTATCATTCTGCTACTGGGTATCTACCCAAAGAAAACAAAAACACTGATAAGATATATGCATCCTATGTTCATTACGGCATTCTTTACAATATCCAAGATATGGAAGCAATCCAAGCATCCATCAACAGATGAATGGATAAAGAAGATGTGGTATATAGGTACTAGGGAATATTACTCAGCCATCAAAAAGGGTGAGATCCTACCACTTGTGACAATGCTGATGGACCTAGAGGGCACAATGCTAAGCGAAATAAGTCAAACATAAATACTGTATGATTTCCTTTATATGTGGAATCTAAAAAACAAAACTAAACTAAAAACAGAAACCAATCAATAAATACAGAGAACAAACTGGTGGTTGCCAGAGGGGAGGGGTAGAAGGATGGAAAATGGATGAAGGGGAGTGGGAGATAACAGGCCTCCAGTTATAGAATGAATAAGTCATGGGGATAAAAGGTTTTGTGTTTCTACAAATCCTGAAGGAATAGTGTACACTGCATTAACAGAAAAAAATTAGAAATAAATTGGGATTATATGTTACGAACAGAAATATGCAGTCATTAAAAAGGCTGATATAGATCAGTATAAACAATCATCATAAAAATATTCATGAGGCATTAAGTGGAAAAGAAGGTTACAAAGAAGTAATATGATATGACGACATTTTTTTTTAATTACATTGATGTTTTAAATACTGGAAGGATATATTTCAGAGCAATAACTGTTTTTTGTTCGGGGTGGTAGAATTAAAGAGTATTTTTTATTTGATTTTTTATAGGCATTTAAATTGTGAGCAATATACATGCACTATTTATGTAACATGAAAAAAGTTTAAAGTTTTTTTTTTAAAGATTTAAAGTTTTTTAAAGACTCCTTACCACTTCCCTGTCCTATTCACATTTTTTTTCAACAATTCAAATCCTTTTCATTTAATGGGATTTAACAATAAGAGACCATTTCCAAGCTTGCAGGTTATTTTTCCAATTTTAGACTGTGTGCTACGTTATAAACAATAAATGTAAAAATGTACAATCATAATGCAAGATCAAATGCTTCTGGAGGGGCTTCCTAAAGATACTTAATCCCACTGATTTTTACAGACGTGGATAAAATTTTATCGCAGCAGGCAAAACATCTCTGTATTGAGATCTGTCTGCTTTATTTTTAGATTGGCAGTCTTCTGTCCATTTTTTTCTTAAAAACATATGTGTGTGTAAAAACTCCAATCAAAGGTAAACTGTATTGATGTGCAAGACCCAACTATATGCTGCCTTCAAAACACCCACTTCAAATATAAAGACACAGAAAAATGAAAAGTAAATGGATGGGAAAAGATATATCATACTAACACCATCAAAAGAAAACTGAAGCGACTATATTCATAGCAGGTAAGGTGGACTTCAAAGCAGTGAATATTATCAGGGATAAAGAATGACATTTCATGACATTGAAAAGAAGAATTCATCAAAAGACCTAATAATCTTAAATGTGTATATACCTAATAATACAGTTTCAAAATATCTGTAACAAAACTTAGCCAAAAGAAGAAATAAGCAAATCAACAAAGACAAAGATTTAAACACTACACTCTCACAAATGCATAGACCAAGCAGACACAAAATCAGTAAGTATACAGAATACTGAGTAACACTGTCAGCCAACTTGACCTAATTGATATTTATAAAACACTCTACGCATCAACAGCAAAATACACATTCTTTCCAACTGCAAACAGAACATACACCAAAATAGACAGTATTTTGGGCTATCATACAAAACTAAATAATTTTAAAAGGCCTAAAACCATACAAAATATGTACTCTGACCACAGACTATTAAACTAGATATCATTAAATGAAAATGTCAGTAAAATCTCCATGTATTTGGATATTAAACTACATACTCTAAATAATCCATAGGTCAAAAGAGAAATCATAAGGGAAATTATTACAAAGTATTTTGAGTACTAAGAACAGATCCAGTGAGAAGTACTAAGTAAGAACAGATCCAGTGAGAATTTGGAGAACATTGCTAAGTAAAGTGAAGCTTAAAAGGAAATTTTTAGCATGAAATGCTTATTAGAAAAGAATAAAAGTGACAAATCAGTGATTTAAATTCCCACATTAAGAAACTGGAAAAAACAGTACATTAAGCACAAAGTAAGTAGAAGAAAGAAAATAGTAACAGCACAAACCAATAAAATAGAAAACAAAAAGAAAAAAGAAAAACCGCTGAATCCAAAAACTCTTTCTTTGAAATTATCAGTAAAATTGATTAACCTCTACCCAGTCTAATCAGGAAACAAAGAGAGAATACACAAATTATCTCTATCAGAAAAACAGACCTTACAGACATGAAAAGGATAACAAGGGGACATTATGAAAAATTTTATGCCCCAAAATGTGACAGCTTAGGTGAAGTAGACAAATTCCTTGAAAGACACAAGCAATGAAAAGTCACCTAAGACAAAATAGGTAATCTAATTACCCCGTATCTTTTTTAAAAATTTAATTGTAACTGAAAATGCCCCCCAAAGAACTCTCTAGGCTCAGATGGCTTCAGTGGTGATTCTACCAACCATTTAAAGAAGAAATAATAACCTGTAATAAGCCTATATAAAATATAGACAAACTCTTCCAGAAAACTAAAGGGAACACTTCCCAACTCATTGAATCAGGCTGGCATTACCCATAGAACAAAACCAAAGACATTAAAAGAAAAGAAAATCGGGGTGCCTGGGTGGCGCAATCGTTAAGCGTCTGGCCTTTGGCTCAGGGCGTGATCCCGGCGTTCTGGGATCGAGCCCCACATCAGGCTCCAACACTAGGAGCCTGCTTCTTCCTCTCCCACTCCCCCTGCTTGTGTTCCCTCTCTCGCTGGCTGTCTCTGTCAAATAAATAAATAAAATCTTAAAAAAAAAAAAAAGAAAATCAACAATCCTCATGAATGCTGATACACAAACCTTGCCAAATTTTTAGAAATCAAAAGAATATGTAAAAATCACCAAGTGATATTTATCCCAGGAATGCAAGTTCAATTCAACATACAAAACAATTCATATAATTTACCACTCAGCAGACTAAAAATGAAAATCCATACAATCACTTCAATAGGCTGAGAAAAGCATTTCACAAAATTCAACACTCATAGTTTAAAAAAAATTAATAAGTACCAGGGATCGTTCACAACTTGATAAAAGGAATCCAAGAAAAACCCACTGCTAACAAAACACTTAATGGTGAAAATGAATGCTTTCCCTCTAAGATCAGGAACAAGGCAAGCATATCAACTTTGATCACTTCCATTCAACACTGTACTAGAGTTCACTCAGTAAAATAAGGAAAAAAGATGAAATAAAACACATAAGAAGGAAGAAATAAAAGGAAGGAAGGATGGAAGGAAGGAATGAAACTGACTGGTAGGGGCACCTGGGTGGCTCAGGTCATGATCCCAGAGTCCTGGGATGGAGCCCCACATCAGGCTCCCTGCTCAGCAGGAAGCTGCTTCTCCCTCTCCCACTTCCCTTGCTGTCTCTCTCTGTCAAATAAATAAATAAAATCTTTAAAAAAAAAAACTGACTTGTAGACAACACTATCATTTATGTAGAAATTTGTAAGGAGTCCACACACACACACACACACACACACACACACACACACAAAATGCTACTAGAACTATTAAGAGAGTTTAACAAGGTGATTCAAGATCAATATACAAAAAATTAACCATATTTCTACATCATACCAAAGAAATTAAAAATTAAATTGTTTTTAAAACACCATGTATAACCAAATCAAACATATGAAGTACTTAGGAACAAAATATGTGCAAGGCCTGTTCACTGGGAAGCACAAAATATTGCTAAGGAAATAAAAGATGACCCAGAAAATGGAGATATATACTATGTTCATGAATCACAGATTCAATATTGTTAAAATGTCAATCTCTCCAAACTGGTCTAGAGATTCAAAAGTAATCCCAATGAAAATCCCAGCAGGCTTTTTGATAAAAACCAAAATGCTGCTTCCCAAATTTATATGCAAAGCCAAGGACCTAGAACAGCCAAAATATTTTTTTAATTTATTATTTGAATTCAATTTAAGTAATATATAGTGTATTATTAGTTTCAGAGGTAGAATTCAGTGATTCATCAGTTGCATATACCACCCAGTGCTCATTACATCACGTGCCCTCCTTAATGCCCATCACCAGTTACACCATCCCCCCACCCACCTCCCCTCCAGCAACCCTCAGTTTGTTCCCTATAGTTAAGAGTCCCTTACAGTTTGCCTCCCTCTCTGTTTTTGTCTTATTATTCCTTTCCTTCCTCTCTGTTCATCTGTTTTGTTTCTTAAATTCCACATTCAAGGGATGCCTGGGTAGCTCAGTCGGTTGAGCATCTGCCTTTGGCTCAGGTCATGATCCCAGGCTCCTGGAATCAAGTCCTACATAGGGCTCCTGGCTCAACAGGGAGCCTGCTTCTCCCTCTGCCTGCCACACCCCTTGTTTGTGCTTTCTTTTTCTCTCTCTCTGACAAATAAAATCTTTTAAAAAAAAATTCCACATGAGTGAAATCATAGGATATTAGTCTTTCTCTGACTGACTTCTTTCTAGAATAGCCAAAATATTCTGAAAAAGAAAAACAAAGAAGATTTAGACTATCTGCACTACATACTTTCAAGATTTACTATAAAGCTACAGTAATCAACACAGTGTAGTACTGATTAAGATATGTAAATTAACAGAATAGAATGTGTAGAGATAGACCAGTACACACATGACCAACTAATTTTCAAAGGTGCCAGGGTAATTCAGTGGGACCTAAGTCTTTTTTTCAACAATGGTGCTGAAAACTGGATATCCACATGCAAAAAAAAAAAAAAAATGAACTTTGACCATTATCTCACAAACATACAAAATGTTAAATTGAAACAGATCATAGACATAAATATAAGTGCTAAACTATAAAATTTGATGAAGAAAATTTAGGAGAAAAATCACTGTAATCTTGGGTTACATAAAATTCTTAAAACACAAAAAACATGAATCCTAAAAATAAAAACTGATCTTTGAATTTCTTCAAAATAAAAATTTGTGTTCTTCGAAAAATTTTTTTTTTGCTCATCAAAGGCACTGTCAAAAAAATGAAAAGGAAAACCACAGATTGGGATATTTGCCAAATATTTGATAAAAGTCTTACTCCCTGAATATACAGACAACTATTATATCTCAAGAATTAAAAAAAAAAAAAAAAAAAAAAGCAATGGAATGTCTGACTGGCTCAGTCAGAAGAGCAAATGACTCGATGTCAGGATTGTCAGTTTGAGCCCCACATTGGGTGTAGAGATTCTTAAAAATAAAATCTTAAAAAAAAAGATTAAGGCAAGCATTTTGATTTTTTTTTTAAATGGGCAACATACTTGAACATACATTTTGCCAAAAATAAGATATATTATTTCATGTACTAAAATAAGTATATGAAAAGTGGCTCAAGATCATTAGTCATTAGCGAAATGCATATTAAAACCACAATGAGATTCTACTGCACACCAATCTGAATGGCTAAAATTAAAAAGATGGACAATACCAAGTGATGCTGAGGATGGGGAGCAACTAGAACTCTGATGAACTGCTGTTAGAAATTTAAAATAGTACTGTCACTGTGGAAATCTGGCAGTTTCTTATAAAGTTACCATATAAACCAGCTCTTAGGAATTTACTCAAGAAAAATTAAAATATGTCTACCCAAAAAATTGTACTTTTAGCAGTTTTACTCAAACCAGACCAAATTCAGGGGGAAGAAATGTCCATTAACTGATAAATGGGTAAACAATGTGATATATCCATAAAATGGAATAGTGTTCAGCAAAACACTACAAACTACTAACATATGCAACAATATATGAATCTCAAAAGCATTATTCTAAAAAGCCAGACACAAAAGATTATAAATGATTCCATTTATATGGAATCCTAGAAAAGTCAAAACTATAACAACAAAAAGCAGATGCTGGGGAAAAAAACGGAAGCACAGAAAGGTTTGGGGATAAAAGAAATGTTCTCTATCATGATTGTGATGTCCACCTTTTTCTCTATGACTGTTAAAATCCATTAAATTACACACTTAGACTTGGTGAATCCTACTGCATGTAAATTATATCTCAAGAAAGCAGATTTTAAAACGCATTTAAAATGCAAAATAAAGTATGAGTTTTATTATATACAAGATTCTATATATATTAGAGATCAAAAGACAAATAAGATATGGGGGTGTTTTTCCTAAATTTTTATTTAAATTCTAGTTAACATACAATGCAATATTGGTTTCAGGAGTAGAATTCACTGATTCATCACTTACGCACAACACCCAGTGCTCATAATAACAAGTGCCCTCTTTAATACCCATCAACCATCTAGCCCATCCCCCACCCTCCTCCCTCCATCATCCCTCTGTTTGTTCTCTCTCTTTAAGAGTCTTTTATAGTTGGGGCGCCTGGGTGGCTCAGTCCTTAAGCGTCTGCCTTCAGCTCAGGGCATGATCCCAGGGTCCTGGGAGCCCCACATCGAGCCCCACATCGAGCCCCACATCGAGCCCCTCATTGAGCCCTGCATCAGCGAGCCTGCTTCTTCCTCTCCCACTCCCCCTGCTTGTGTTCCCTCTCTTGCTGGCTGTGTCTCTCTCTCTGTCAAATAAATAAATAAAATCTTTTTTTAAAAAATCACATTTTTAAAAAAAAGAGCCTTTTATGGTTAAGAGACTCTTAATCTTAGGAAACAAACTGATGCTTGCTGGAGGGGAGGCGATGGGGTGGCTGGACATTAGGGAGGTAAGTGTTGCGGTAGGTTGTTGTGTAAGACTGATGAATCACAGACCTGTACCCCGAAACAAATAATACGTTATGTTAAATTTTTTTAAAAAGGGAAAAAAAAGAAAAAAGAAAATTATTCAGTTACTTAATGATCTGTTTAAACCTAAAAATTTGTAAATACATATGTATTTGGTTTTGATCAAGCCAAAAAAAAAAAGTCTTTATGGTTTGTTTCCCTTTTTTTCCCCCCTCCCATATGTTGAACTGTTTCTTAAATCCACATGAGTGAAATCATATGGTATTTGTCTTTCTCTAACTGACTTATTTCACTCAGCATTATACACTAGCTCCACCCAGGTCACTGCAAATGACAAGATTTCATTCTTTTTTATGGCTGAGTAATACCCCATTGTGTATATATACCACTTCTTCTTTATCCATTCATCAGTTGATGGACATTTGGGCTCTCTCCATAGTTTGGCTATTGTTGATAATGCTGCTATAAACATGGGGGTACGTGTATCCCTTCAAATCTGTATTTTTGTATCCTTTGGGTAAATACCTAGCAGTGCAATTGCTGGTAGTTCTCTTTTTAACTTTTTGAGGAACCTCCATACTGTTTTACAGAGTGGCTGCACCAGCTGCATTCCCACCAACAGTGTGAGAGGGTTCCCCTTTCTCTGCATCCTCACCAACATCAGTTGTTGCCTGTGTTGTTAATTTTAGCCATTCCGACAGGTGTGAGGTGGTATCTCATCATGGCTTTGATTTGTATTTCCCTGATGCTGAGGGATGCTGAGCATCTTTTCATATGTCTATTGGCCATCCAGATGTCTTCTTTGGAAAAATGTCTATTCATGTCTTCTGCCCATTTCTTAACTGGGTTATTTGGTTCTTGGGTGTTGAGTGTGATAAGTTCTTTACAGATTTTAGAAACTAGCCCCTTATTAGATATGTCATTTGCAAATATCTTCACTCATTCCAAAGGTTGCCTTTTAGTTTTGTTGATTGTTTCCTTCGCTGTGCAGAAGCTTTTTTGCTTTTTTTAAGATTTTATTTATTTGAGAGAGAGAGACAGCACGAGTGGCTGGAGGTGAGGAGGGAGGCAGAGGGAGAAGCAGAGAGAGAAGCAGTCTCCCCGGCTGAGCAGGGAACCTGATGTGGGGCTTGATCCCAGGACCCCGAGATCATGACCTGAACCAAAGGCAGATGCTTAACCATATGAACCACCCAGGCACTCCTGTGCAGAAACTTTTTAACTCGATGAACTCTCAATAACACATTTTTGCTTTGTTTTCCCTTGCCTCCAGTGACGTGTTTAGTAAGAAGTTGCTACAGCCGGGGCACCTGGATGGCTCAGTCGGTCAGGCATCTGCCTTCGGCTCAGGTCATCATCCCAGGGTCCTAGGATCAAGCCCCACGTCAGGCTCCCTGCTCAGTGGGGAGTCTGCTTCTCCCTCTCCCTGTTTATGCTCGCTTGCTCTCTGTCAAATAAACAAAATATTAAAAAAAAAAAAAAAAAGCTGCTATAGCCGAGGTCAGAGAGGCTGCTGTGTTCTCCTCTGGGATTTCGATGGATTCCTGTCTCACATTTAGGTCTTTCATCCATTTTCAATTTATTTTTGTGTATGATGTAAGAAAGTGGTCCAGTTTCGTTCTCCTGCATGTTGCTGTCCAGTTTTCCCAGCACCATTTGAAGAGATGGTCAAGTAAGATAACAGCTCTGCACTCAAATTCCCTCTAACTGAAGAGGCAAGCAAGGCATGGGAACTCCTGTTACAATGTTACAGCACACCATAATGAAAGCTCTGTGTGCAGGCTGCTAAAAGCAACCCATATGACAGGCGTCTAATCCACACTGTGCATGGAGGAGAGAGAGGAGAGACTTTTTTTGTTTTCTTTTAAAGATTTTATTTATTTGACAGAGAGAGAGAGAGCAAGAGAGCACAAGCAGGGGAAGAGGCAGAGGGAGAGGGATAAGCAGGCTCCCCGCTGAGCAGGGAGCCTGATGCAGGGCTCGATCCCAAGGTCCTGAGATCATGACCTGAGTCAGGCAGATGTTTAACCAACTGAGCCACCCACGTGCCCCAGAGAGGCTTCTTGGAAGAGGGAACATAGAAGATGTGCTCTGAGTGATAAACAGCTGGTTAGTAATTCACCCGCCCATCCATGCATTCATCCATCATGACCCAAAATCTCCAACAGAAGACAGACTTAAAGATCATATTATAGTGAGGTAAATCCAATGACAAAATTGTGTACAGCATATTATGAGGGCAAAGGATGAGTAATCATACCAGCCTGAGAGGGCCCAGAACAGCTTTCTCTGAGTCAATACTCAGAAGGGAGTCTTTTTTCTGAATACATACACCTGGGTCCATCCTAGTCACTTAAATCAGCAAATTTAGGAAGACCTTATGTTTTGTGTGGTTTTTTTTTTATTGTTCTAACGATTCTAGAGTTAAGAAATATTGCATTGAAAAGCTTCATGACACTGGATTTGGCGTTTGGATTTCTTGGCTATGACACCAAAGACACAGGCAAAAAAAAGAAAACAAAAAGATGAACTGAACTTCATGAGAATTAAAAAAAAAATTATGCATCAAAAGACATTTTCAACAGAGTAAAAAGGCAACCCACAGAATGGCAGAAAATCTTTGCAACTTGCATATCTGATAAGAGAATAATAGCCAGAATATAAAGAAAACTCCTAAGTCTTGCCAACAAAAAGACAAACAACCCAATTCAAAAAGCAGAAAGGACTTGAACACACATTTCTCCAAAGAAGATACTTGAAGGGCCCATAAGCACATGAAAAGATGCTCAACATCACTAATCAAGGGAAATGCACATCAAAACTATAATGAGATACCACCTCACACCCATTAGGATGGCTACTATCAGGAAAAAAAAAAAAGCGTTGATGAGGATGGGGAGAAATTGGAAGCCCTGTGCGCTGTGGGTGGGAATGTAAAATGGCGCAGCTCCTGCGGAAAACAGGACAGGGGTTCCTTGAAAGATTAAAAATAGAATTACCAGATGATACAGCAATTCCACTCCTGGGTATATGCCCAAAAGAACTGAAAGCAAGGTCTCAAAAAGATATTTGTAGACCCCTGTTCTCAGAAGTATTATCCACAATAGCTTAAACATGGAAGCAACCAAAATGTCCACTGACAGATGAATGGATGACAAAATGCAATATATCATGTATGGAATATTATTCAGCCTTAAAAAGGAAGGAACTTCTGACGCATGCTACAATATGGATAAAACTTGAAGCAAGTTTGCTAAATGAAATAAGACTATCACAAAAAGACAAACACTGTGTGGTTCCACTTATATGAAGTAGTTTAGTCAAAATCAGAACACAGAATGGTGGCTGCCAGAGGCCTGAGGGAAGAGGGACATGGAGCGTGACTGTTTCAGTTTTACAAGATGCAAAGAGTTTTAGAAACAGATGGTGGTAATGGTGGCACAACGTTATAAATGTATTTAATACCACTGAACTGTACATTTAAAAATGGTTAGGAAAGTGAATTTTACGTTATATGCATTTTGCCACACAAAACACTGCATTGATTCTGAACTTGTTATACACATGAGCATCCACTGTAACAATAACACTAAAATTTCTAGCACTTATTCCCTGCTTTCTATGTACCAGAGACTCTTGAGGTAGGCACTCTTACGGACAGATTTGATTTTTTAAAAATCTCTCAGACCCTCATATTCTGCTAACAAGAATGTAAAATGGTACAACCACTTTGGAAAGTAGTTGGTAGTTCCTCAAAAAAGTTAAAACTAGTTACCCTATGACCCAACAATTCCATTCCTAGGTATATGCCTAAGAGAAATGAAAACATATATCCACACAAAAACTTGTACACAAATGTCCATAGCATTTTAATTAATAATTATTAATATTATATAGCAATATAACATAGTAATATTATATTAATAATTATTAAGCATTATTAATAATATCCTAAAAGCCATCAATGGACCACGTACAAAAAATGGGGTATATCTATACAATGAAATATTATTTGTCAACAAAAAGAAATTAAATATATGCTATAAATCTTAAAAACATGCCAAATTAAAATCAGCCAGTCACAGAAGACCAACCACATATTGCATGATTTCATTTAGACAAAATGTCCAGAATACGCAAATCTGTGAAGGCGGCTGCCCAATGCCAGTGGTTGAGGAATGGAGAAAAGTTGGATGACTGCTAATGGAATGAGGTCTCTTTTGGGGTGATGAAAATATTCTAAAATTGATCATGGTAATGGTTGCACAACTCTGTGAATATACTAAAAACCACTGAATTGTATACCTTAACTGGGTAAATTGTATGGTACGTGAATTATATCCCAATAAAGCTATTATTAAAAACAAAGATGTCTCCAAGGTGGAGGATGGGTACAAGCCTAAGTCAGCAGTCTCTCATTGCAATGCAAGTGTAATTATCTACCACAGAGGTAACCATATGACTTCTCATTCTGGAATACTTACAGTTTTAATATACAAAAGAAACTCAATATATATTTGGGTAAGGGAACTAAGACACCGTAGGATGTCAATACTCAATATATTTGGGTCCCCCGCACCAACCATATACAGTTGACCCCTGAATACCATAGGTTTGAACTGCATTTGTCCACGTGGGTTTTTTTGACAAATACAGTATGGTACTATAAATATCATTTCTCTCCCTTATGATTTTTTTTTTAAGATTTTATTTATTTATGTGACAGAGAGACAGCCAGCGAGAGAGGGAACACAGCAGGGGAGTGGGAGAGGAAGAAGCAGGCTCCCAGCAGAGGAGCCCGATGTGGGACTCAATCCCTAAACGCCGGGATCACGCCCTGAGCCGAAGGCAGACGCTTAACGACTGCGCTACCCAGGCGCCCCTCCCTTATGATTTTCTTAACGACATTTTCCTTTCTCTAGTTTACTTTATTCTAAGAATACAGTACATAATACATGTAACATACAAAACACATGTTAATCGACTGTTTATGTTATTAGCCAGGCTTCCAGTCAATAGTAGGCTATTAGTAGTTAAGTTTTGGGGAACGCAAAAGTTACACACGGATTTTCAACAGCATAGGGATCAGTACCCCCGACCCCTGTGTTGTTCAAGAGTCAAATGTACTTCCAACTGATTTTATAAGTACTTCCCCAAAAGCAAATCAGGCCAATCTGCTGCAGGAGTGCACGCAGTCTTTCTAAGAGTACCCCTTTCTCAGAGCGTCCCACCTGTACACATGGAGATCACTACAGGCCAACAAGCAAATGCCGAGGGCTGAAGCTGTGTAAGCCTGTCCAGAAATAAATTCCACACTACAGTCACCGGGAGGAAAGACCAAAGGGACATCTTTTTTTTTTTTTCAATGAAGTTTTGGTTTGACTTTTTTTTTTTTCAGGGAGCTGCAATGAACTTTTTTGATTTGAGGAATAACTGACATACGACATTATATTATGTACAACATAATGATTTGATATTTGTTTATACTGTGAGATGCTCACCGCGATAAGTTCAGGTAATATCCACCACCATACCTAATTATAATTTTTTTCTTGTTATGAGAGCTTTTAAGATTTACTCTCTTAGCAACTTTGATATATGCAATATCGTCTGCTTAAGTCACTACAGTATATATCACATCCTCAGGACTTACTTTGTAAGTGGAAGTTCGCACCTTTTGACCACCTTCTCTCATTTCACTCACCCCTCCCCACCCCTGCCTCTGGCAACCACTAATCTGTTCTCTGTACTTAACGAGCCTGTGCTTCTTTTTCTTTTTTTGGCTCCACATATAAGAGCCAATATGGCATTTGTCTTTCTCTGACTTATTTGGCTTGATTTTATTTGTACAAAAAGGGATTCTATATTCCTTAATTAGTAAGTTTGTTTCTTTCTACAATATAATCACTCATTTATTCAAAAAATAATTACTGAAGGCAGCACTTAACACATGCCAGACACTATTCTAGGTGTTGGGAGACACAAAACAGCCCTGATCCTCATGGAGCTTAAACAAATATAAGAGCGAGACGAGACAGAGAGAATGCAGCACATGAGATAGGCCTAAACCATGAAGAAAAACAAAGTGGGGAAGGGAAACAGTAGGTGCTGGGGCCGGGTAGGGAGAGAAATTCACAGGGTATTGAAGTGAGGGAGGTGGGTTCAGGGATGGCTTCAAGGTTTTTCACCCGACAATTGGAACTGCCATTTATACAAATTGGGAAAATAAGGTGGAGAACAGGTTTGAGGGAAAAATCGGGTTTGGCTTGGGATCTGTTAAATTTAAGATGCCAATTACGCATCCGAGTGGAGACTGTAAATGGACACCAAGTCTGGAATTCGGTGAAAGTAGGCTGGAAATAATCTGTGAGTCAACAGTATAAAGATGGTACCTACAGCTTGAACTTCTGACTGTCCGTTGTATTTATTCAACCTCTTCCCTAGAGTAGGAGCAAGCTGCTTCCATTACTTTGCCATTGAAAACACTGCTGCAGTAAGCATCCTTAGAAATAGTTCCTTCTGCTATAGATTAACATTTTTATTTGTGTAAGGAAGCTTAAAAATAGAACTGCTTATTCAAAAGGTATAACCATTTTCAATTTTATCCAATACAGCCAAGTTGATTTACAAAAGGACTGCAGCAGCACACACTTCCTCAATTAGCACATGACAGCACCCATTTTCCACTATCAGTCAGCACTGGATATTACTCTCCAAAATTTTTTGCCAATCAAATGGATGAAACAAATGGCATCTCATTTTAACCTTCATTTCCCTAAACATATTTGCATATATCCATTGGCTATTTGTAAGTGCTCCTCTGTAAAATGTCCATTTTATTACAGGGTTGCTAATCTTTTTCTTCTCAAGTTGAAGATGCTCTGCTACATGTGAGATATGAAACCTTTATCTGGTAATTCATGGCACTATTTCTTCCAGCCTAGACTCATCTTTTGGTTTTGTTCACATGAATGCCTTATATCACAGAAAAAAATTTAATATCATGCAAATCTGCCAATTAATCATTTCCTTTATGGCTCCTGGACAACCAGTCTTACTTTAGAACCCCCCAAGATTCTAAACACATTCCCCTAATTTTTTTTCCTATTATTTTTTTTGTTTTACTTTTTACATTTATGTCGTTCACACATCCAGAAGTTACTTTTGAATATGGAGGGAGCTAGGGAGTCTACGTCCATTTGCAGATAAATAGCCAACTATATCAATTCCACTTATTAAGTAAACCATCCTTTCCCACTGAAATGTTCTGGTATCATACGTCCGACTCACCGGGACAGCCATGCAATCTCGACCAGAAATAAATTCTGTGAAGGAGTTAAGATGGCGGAGGAGTAGGGGTCCCCTTTTTCAGCCGATCCCCTGAGTTGAGCTGGATAGGTACCAGACCAGCCTGAACATCCACGGAATCAGCCCGAGACACAGGAAGACGCATCTGGATCTCTACAAATGAACATCTCCAGCGCTGAGTATTGAGGTACGAAGCGGGGAGCCGTGAAACCGTGCACAGATATCGGAAGATAAACGGAAGGGGGAGGGAGCCGCCGCGTTCGGGCACCGGGAAGCAGTAGCCACCTGCACGGGGGAGCGGGCGGACTCACGGACCGGCACCCGCGAGAGAGCAGACTGGGACCGGGAGCCGGGAGCGCGCGCCACCAGACTTCTCACGGAACTCCGGAATCCCGGTGTGCTCACTGGATCCAGACTGAGACCGGGAGATCCGGAGCGCGCGCGGGGCGGCTGGCGGCTGGCGGCGTTAGAAACACAAAGGACAGGAGCGCCTGGGTGGCACAGGGGTTAAGCATCTGCCTTCGGCTCAGGGCGTGATCCCGGCTTTATGGGATCGAGCCCCACATCAGGCTCCTCCACTATGAGCCTGCTTCTTCCTCTCCCACTCCCCCTGCTTATGTTCCCTCTCTCGCTGGCTGTCTCTGTCGAATAAATAAATAAAATCTTAAAAAAAAAGAAAGAAAGAAAGAAAGAAAGAAAGAAACACAAAGGACAGAGACGCGCCAGCCCTGGAAGTGAGGGCTGGGACCCCGGGTGTGGGGCGCACATCCCGGGACGCTGCAGGGTTGAGCAACACCAACAGAAACAGAGTTAAAGTGGCCAGAACACCAGTGGAGAACGGTCGGCGATCCCTCTGTTCTGAGACAGAGGCTGAGATTCGGCGGCTGCTGCTCTGACTCTCAGAAGAGGCACAGCAAAACACCAGGGAAAGCCGCCAGAGAACAAAAGCCTGGAAACACCGGCTCACAGTGTGCCCATCCCCATCCCCCCTCGCAGGGGACACGGAGACTCTACCCAAACAGGGCTGCCTGAGTATCAGCGCGGCAGGCCCCTCCCCCAGAAGGCAGGCGGAAAAATCAAGAAGCTCACATCCCTAAGATCCCTATAAAACAAGGGCACATGGCCTGGGTCCCGGTCAATAATTTGGGCTCTGGACAACCCTGCAACCTCTCCTCATCAGAATGACGAGAAGGAGAAGTCCCCCCCAGCAAAGAAAAGACAATGAGTCTGTGGCCTCTGCCACAGAACTAATGGATATGGATATAACCAAATTATCAGAAATGGAATTCAGAGTAACAATGGTCAAGATGATGTGCAGACTTGAGAAAAGTATTAATGAAAATGTTAATGAGAATATAGAATCTCTAAGGGCAGAAATAGAGCGAATTTGGCAGAAATTAATAATTCTATGAGCCGAATGCAGTCAAAACTAGAGGCCCTGACGGCCAGGGTCAATGAGGCAGAAGAACGAATCGGCGAATTGGAGGATGGGTTAATAGAAGAAAAAACCAGAATCTGGGCTCAAAAAGATCCACGCCCACGAATGTAGGTTATGGGAGATTACTGACTCAATGAAACGTTCCACTGTCAGAATAATCGGCATCCCAGAGGGGGTGGAGAAAAACAGAGGTCTAGAAGAGATATTTGAACAAATTGTAGCTGAAAACCTCCCCTAATCTAGCAAGGGAAACAAACATTCATGTCCAAGAGGCAGAGAGGACCCCTCCCAAGCTCAACCACGACAAACCTACACCATGTCACGTCATAGTGCATTTCGCAAATATTAGATCCAAGAATACAGTATTGAAAGCGGCCAGGGCAAAGACATTTCTCACGTACCAAGGCAAAGGTATCAGAATTACGTCAGACCTGTCTACACAGACCTGGAATGAGAGAAAGGGTTGGGGGGGCATTTTTAAAGTTCTTTCGGAGAAAAACATGCAGCCAAGGATCCTTTATCCAGCAAGGCTGTCATTCAGAATTGATGGAGAAATAAAGACATTCCAGAATCACCAGTCATTGACCAATTTCGTAACCATGAAACCAGCCTTACAGGAGATATTAAGGGGGTTCTATAAAAGTAAAAAGGCCCCAAGAGTGATACAGAACAGAAAGTCACAATGGATAGAAACAAAGACTTTACTGGCAACATGGCATCATTAAAATCATATCTCTCAATAATCAGTCTCAATGTAAATGGCCTATATGCTCCCATAAGACGCCACAGGGTTGCAGATTGGATAAAAAGACATGACCCATCCATTTGCTGTCTACAAGAGACTCATTTTGAACCTAAAGATACATTCAGACTGAAAGTAAAGGGATGGAATACCATCTTTCACGCCAATGGGCCTCAAAAGAAAGCTGGGGTAGCAATTCTCATATCAGACAGATTGGATTTTAAACTAAAGACTATAGTTAGAGAGACAGAAGGGCACTATATTATTCTTAAAGGATGTATCCAACAAGTGGAAATGACAATTATAAATATATATGCCCCCAACAGGGGAGCAGCAAGATACACAAGCCAGCTCTTAACCAGAATAAAGAGACATATAGATAAAAATACGTTATATAGTAGGGGACCTCAACACTCCACTATGAGCAATAGACAAAGCACCGGAGCAGAAAACCAACATAGAAACAAGAGCTTTGAATGCCATACTCAACGAGTTGGACCTCATAGATATATATAGAACACTACACCCCAGAACCAAAGAATACTCATTCTATTCTAATGCCCATGGAACATTCTCAAGAATAGACCATGTTCTGGGACACAGAACAGGTCTCAACCGATACTAAAAGACTGAAATTATTCCCTGCATATTCTCAGACCACAACGCTCTGAAATTGGAACTCAACCACAAGGAAAAATTTGGAAGAAATTCAAACACTTGGAGACTAAGAACCACCCTGCTCAGGAATGACTCGATAAAGCAGGAAATCAAATATCAATTTAAACAATTTATGGAGACCAACGAGAATGAAAACACAAAGGTCCAAAACCTACGGGATACTGCAAAGGCAGTCCTAAGGGGAAAATACATAGCCATCCAAGCCTCACTCAAAAGAAGAGAAAAATCTAAAATGCAGTTTTTATAATCTCACCTCAAGAAGCTGGGACAGCAACAGAGGGACAGGCCTAATCCACTCACCAGGAAGCAGTTGACCAAGATTAGAGCAGAAATCAATGAATTAGAAACCAGAAGTACAGTAGAGCGGATCAACAGGACTAGAAGCTGGTTCTTTGAGAGAATCAATAAAGGTGACAAACCACTGGCAAGACTTATCCAAAAGAATAGAGAAAGGACCCAAATCAATAAAATTATGAATGAAAAAGGAGAGGTCATGACCAACACCAAGGAAATTGGAAGGATTAGAAACTTTTATCAGCATCTATATGCCAATAAATTAAGCAATCTGGAAGAAATGGAGGGCTTCCTGGAAACCTATAAACTACCAAGACTGAAACAGGAAGAAATTGATTTTTTAAACAGGCCAATTAATTATGAAGAGATTGAGTCAGTGATAAACAACCTTCCAAATAACAAAACTCCAGGCCCGGATGGTTTTCCTGGGGAATTCTACCAAACATTCAAAGAAGAAATAATACCTATTCTCCTAAAGCTATTTCAAAACATAGAAACAGAAGGAAAGCTACCAAACTCATTCTATGAGGCCAATATTACCTTGATCCCCAAACCAGGCAAAGACCCCATCAAAAAGGAGAATTACAGACCGATTTCCCTAATGAATATGGACACCAAAATCCTCAACAAGATCCTGGCTAATAGAATCCAACAGCACATTAAAAGGATTAACCGTCATGACCAAGTGGGATTCATACCTGGGATGCAAGCGTGGTTCAACATTCGCAAATCAATCAGCATGATACATCATATCAACAAGAAAAGACTCAGGAACCATATGATCCTCTCAATTGATGCCGAAAAAGCATTTGACAAAATACAGCATCCTTTCCTGATTAAAACCCTTCAGAGTGTAGGAATAGAGGGTACATTTCTCAATCTCATGAAAGCCATCTATGAAAAGCCTACAGCAAATATTATTCTCAATGGGGAAAAGCTGGAAGCCTTTCCCTTAAGATCAGGAGCACGAAAAGGATGCCCACTCTCGCCACTATTATTCAACATAGTACTAGAAGTCCTTGCAACAGCAATCAGACAACAAAAAGGGATAAAAGGTATCCAAATTGGAAAAGAAGAAGTCAAAATGTCTCTCTTCGCAGATGACATGATACTCTTAATGGAAAACCCAAAAGAAGCCACTCCCAAACTATTAGAAGTTATAGAGCAATTCAGTAATATGGCGGGATACAAAAATCTATGCTCAGAAATCAGTTGCATTTCTATACACGAATAATGAGACTGAAGAAAGAGAAATTAGGGAATCCATCCCATTTACAATAGCACCAAAAACCATACGTTACCTTGGAATTAACCAGAGACATAAAGGATCTATATTCTAGAAACTATAAATCACTCTTGAAAGACATTGAAGAAGACACAAAAAGATGGAAAAATACTCCATGCTCATGGATCGGAAGAATTCACATAGTTAAAATGTCCATGCTACCCAGAGCAATCTACACTTTCAGTGCTATCCCGATCAAAATACTGAGGACATTTTTCGAAGAACTGGAACAAATAGTCCTTAAATTTGTATGGAACCAGAAAAGGCCCCGAATCTCCAAGGAACTGTTGAAAAGGAAAAACAAAGCTGGGGGCATCACAATGCCGGATTTCGAGCTGTACTACAAAGCTGTGATCACAAAGACAGCATGGTACTGGCACAAAAACAGACACATAGACCAATGGAAAAGAATAGAGAACCCAGAAATATACCCTCAGCTCTTTGGGCAACTAATCTTTCATAAAGCAGGAAAAAACATCTGGTGGAAAAGACAGTCTCTTCAATAAATGGTGCTGGGAAAATTGGACAGCTACATGCAAAAGAATGAAACTTGACCACTCTCTCACACCATACACAAAGATAAACTCCAAATGGATGAAGGACCTCGATGTGAGACAGGAATCCATCAAAATCCTAGAGGAGAACATAGGCAACCTATACGACATTGGCCAAAGCAACCTTTTTCATGACACATCTCCAAAGGCAAGAGAAACAAAAGATAATTGAACTTGTGGGACTTCATCAAGATAAAAAGCTTCTGCAAAGCCATGGAAACAGTCAAAAAAACTAAGAAGCAGCCCACGGAATGGGAGAATATATTTGCAAATGACGCTACAGATAAAAGACTGGTATCCAAGATCTACAAAGAACTTCTCAAACTCAATACACGAGAAACAAATAAACAAATCATAAAATGGGCAGAAAATATGAACAGACACTTTTCCAATGATGACATACAAAGGGCTAACAGACACATGAAAAAATGTTCAAAATCATTAGCCATCAGGGAAATTCAAATCAAAACCACACTAAGATACCACCTTACACCAGTTAGAATGGCAAAAATTGACAAGGCAAGAAACAACAATTGCTGGAGAGGATGTGGAGAAAGGGGATCCCTCCTACATTGTTGGTGGGAATGCAAGTTGGTACAGACGCTCTGGAAAACAGTGTGGAGGTCCCTTAAAAAGTTAAAAATTGAGCTACCGTATGACCCAGCCATTGCACTACTGGGTATTTACCCCAAAGATACAGACGTAGTGAAGAGAAGGGCCATATGCACCCCAATGTTCATAGCAGCATTGTCCACAATAGCCAAATCGTGGAAGAAACCGAGATGCCCTTCAACAGATGAATGGATTAAGAAGTTGTGGTCCATATATACAATGGAATATTACTCAGCTATCAGAAAGAACGAGTTCTCAACATTTGCTGCAACATGGACGGCACTGGAGGAGATAATGCTAAGTGAAATAAGTCAAGCAGAGAAAGACAATTATCATATGATTTCTCTCATCTATGGAACATAAGAACTGGGAAGATCGGTAGGGGAAGAAAGGGATAAAGAAAGGGGGGGTGATCAGAAGGGGGAACGAAGCATGAGAGACTATGGACTATGAGAAACAAACTGGGGGCCTCAGAGGGGAGGGGGTGGGGGAATGGGATAGACCGGTGATGGGTAGTAAGGAGGGCACGTACTGCATGGCGCACTGGGTGTTATACGCAACTAATGAATCATCGAACTTTACATCGGAAACCGGGGATGTACTGTATGGTGTCTAACATAATAAAAAAACATTTAAAAAAAAAAGAAATTCTGCATAAAAGTGTAAAGAAAGTTAAAGTGCCCTAGCCCTTAATATAAACATGGAAATTACACAAAACTGAGACATACAAAATTCAGAGTCAAGAATTCCATAAGGGCGGGGCGCCTGGGTGGCACAGCGGTTAAGCGTCTGCCTTCGGCTCAGGGTGTGATCCCGGCATTACGGGATCGAGCCCCACATCAGGCTCCTCCGCTATGAGCCTGCTTCTTCCTCTCCCACTCCCCCTGCTTGTGTTCCCTCTCTCACTGGCTGTCTTTATCTCTGTCGAATAAATAAATAAAATCTTTAAAAAAAAAAAAAAAAGAATTCCATAAGGGAAGAGGAACAACAGAAATAAAGGACAAACGATGGCTTCTTCTTGATTTGTGGCTCTGGCCTGGTCATGACGACAACCAGTCCAGTGCAAGGGACAGATAGGAGGCACTTAAACTAGAACAGAGAAGAATTGGCTTAAGTCTTAGGCCCCCTCCAGTCTTTCCTGCCACAGAGCTTTCACTGGTTGGTTTCATCCACATGCACTGAAGCCCCCCCACCCACCCGGCCCCAGACACTTGAGGGATAGTCCTAAGAAGGTCTCTAGACAGCTCTGTTCGTCTGGAACACTGCCAATGTCAATGGTGCATTTAAACTGTGGACAAACTTGAAATAGTGTTTTTCTGACCCAAAGTATCTAAATCAAGGCAGTTAAATGGTAATTCATAAAGTGATTTAACAAAGGGATGGGCAATGAGGATATGGATTAAGAGTCTGGTTTTTTCTTGAGTTCATAAAATGACAAGGGAAAGAAATTCCATGGGTCCAGCGGTCCTGCCCAATGCTGGGTGAAGTGTACTGGCACCCTCCCCCCATTCAACCTAGGCTGCTGATGCACGTGTGCGTGTGTGTGTGTGTGAGAGAGAGAGAGAGAGAAAGAGAGAGAGGGAAGTGAGCAGAGAGAGAAATATCCCTCATTACTCTCTGGGGCCTGGCCCACCCCTTCCCATTCCTAACCACATTGTATCAGTTTAGAAATATAAAAAGTAGAGAGTAGCCAATACTTAATGACAAGCTAGAATGGTAAAGAAAGGAGATAGGCATCCAGATGATCTGAATTATATGCAGTGACCAAAAGGAGAGCATAAAAGAGCCAGAAGATGTATACTCATACACCATTCGCCACTAACATCTCCACAGTGCAAACACTGACTGCATTCCCCAAAACTTCTGTGCCTCAGAAACTACCTTCAGTGAAAAATGGAGAACAGAAAGCTGGGTAAAGCATGGGCTAAAACTGATAAAGTTTTATCTTTTATCTGAAAAACTGAAAAACTTCCAATTTCTCATGCGTGACTAGCTGGTTTGGGGTATCTCTATCATGTGGCACCTTAGAGTAAACAAAAAACATTCCATAATTACCTCCGCCTTCTTTCCTCCATATGAAGGAAAAAGGGGCATTTAGCTTGTGCCTCCTGGTAAGCCCAGCATGACTGGTACCTCCACTTTTCCTATTTTTCCTTTCTCTTCTCCTGGTTGCCAATACTCGTATTTCCAGCTGGGCTGGGCGGAGACCCACCGTGGCCTATCAGCAGCCCTCAGCTCCTTAAAGGAAACCATGGAACTTGCGAACTTGCGTCTAAGGGCATAATGAGCCCCACGTTCCTGCGCTACTTGGATTTTGTGCCCCACAGCCTCTGAGTACAGGCAGGATGGAGAACTCGCTGTCTTCTTCAGCACAATCTATTTCACCATGATCAGCACTATTCATACAGCACTGGGCTGATTCCAAACCAATCAATGAAAAATTCTTTTCACGTGATAAAGTACATTGACCACAAATCTATGGAAAGTGGGAAACAGGTTCTTTAAATTGTTAAGGACTCTCTGCAAGCTCTCATTATTATGACTTTGAAAAGAGGTTTTTAAAAAGCCCTAAATTGGTGCAGCCACTATGGAAAATGATATGGAGGCACCTCAAAAACTTAAAAACAGAAATTTCATACATTTCACTGGTGGGTATTAACCCAAAGAAAGCAAGAACACTAATTAGAAAAGCTATATGCACCCCTATGTGTACTGTAGCATTATTTACAATACCCGAGATATGGAAGCAACCCAAGTGTCCATTGATAGACAACTGGATAAAGAAGATGTGGGTTATATGCATATAGCAAAATATTACTCAGCCATAAGAATGAGATCTTGCCATTTATGACAACATGGATGGACCTAGAGGGTACTACACTAAGTGAAATAAATCAGAGAAAGACAAATACCATATGATTTCATTTATATGTGGAATCTAAGAAACAAATGAATAAACAAGCAGAAAAAGCAGAAACAGACCCATAAATACAGAGAACTGATGGTTGCCAGAGGCAAGGGGGATGGGGGTGGTGGGCAAAATGGGTGAGGGGGAGCAGGAGGTATAGGCTTCCAGTTACAGAATGAATAAGTCACAGGGATGAAAAATACAGCACAGGAAATACAGTCACTGTTAGTGTAGTCATATTAAGGGGGGGAAAAAGAGCCTTAAAACTCTCTTCCTAGCAACATGAATAACTCCCCATATAGTTGACAGCTGAGATGCTATTGTGACTAGACCTCCTAGAAAGTTCTCACTCTCAAATTTTAATGAAGTAAATCATATTCCTTTGAAAGTCTGAGTCCATTGCAAATGTTTTCAGTAGCTGATACAGTATCAAAGGAGAAAAATATCACAAGAAAGAAAATTAAACTTTCAATGTAACAGGCTAATTATGGCATCCAAAAAAACAGCATACTGGCAAAGCAGACCCTTGCTGGTAAAGCACTTGGGGATAAATGCAGGCTCTAAATCAGGCCCAAAAAATCTTACAACCACATCAGTGAGTTAGAGAATTGGCAAGGAGCATAACTCTGCATCACTACAAAATACCACTCCCATCCATCCACCACTGCCTTATACACAAACTCAAACCCACACATTCTGTTTAAAAGAAAAAAAAAAAAGAAAAAAAGCCTCCTATCACTGGAAGGTATTTGTATCAATCATATCAACAAATGGATATTCATAGTCACCTGGAAATGTACTTACTGCTGAAAGTAGTATTGGAAAGGGTATACTTTAGTGTTTGCTTCATTTCATGATTTTAAATTAGTTTGACAGTTAAATGTGGAAGGATCACTAATAAATGAATGCCTGATTCATGGCCCAGGTGATAATACTTGCTAAACGCACTGTTCTCAGGACGCTCATGATCTTTGCAGTCTTTCTAAAAATGAGTTAAAGTGGGGGCGCCTGGGTGGCTCAGTCGGTTAAGCTTCTGCCTTCGGCTCAGGTCACGACCCCAGGGTCCTGGGATTGAGCCTGGCATCATGACATCAGGCTCCCTACAGGAAGCCTGCTTCTCCCTCTGCCCTTTCCCCTGCCTACGCTTTCTCTCTCAAATAAATATAACCTTAAAAAAAAAAAAAATGGGTTAAACTAATAAAGCTTAGTGAGCTGAAGTAGCCGAGCTACTGCAGCTCCCTTTAGAGAAGTTCCGCTGTGTGATACTAAATCCAATGTTAGTTCTGTGAAGCCTCATAAATGGAAATATTGACAATTCAAGTCACTCTTTTATCTTCCATCCTTAAAATTCTGTGATCTTCTTTAAACAAAGATCATTCTGATCTTTATTGACCTAACCCCAGAAATCTCTCAGAACCCATACAGAACACGGCAAAGTAACAAAATAGTAAAACCTATGAGACATGTATTTATTTAACACATTTCCTACCCTATGTGCCTACCACGCTGTGCTTAGCACTTAAATACAAAGGTAAGATACTAACTCATGAAATATACAATTCCATATCATATATAATAAACATTACGAAGTCATTGCCTCATAATGATAGCTATCAGTTTTGTTCGAGGCCAGTGTCAAGGTGTTGCTGATTTCATAAAAGGAACCACAGATTATAATACGAGCAAAAATAAGATGCCATGATTCCACTTTAAGATGTCAAAGACCCTAGACCGCACACAGCATGAAATCGGCCTTGTGGAAGATGCTGTGTGTTGCTTACCCATTAGGCATCACCCACTTTCTCCTTGCACTAGAACCTTTAGGGTTGCTGGGCCCTCCCCAGTCCTAGGAGATGTGCCTTGACTATGCCAAACCGGTATTTCCTATTTCACTTACTCAGGCACACCAAGGACTGGTCTATGGTAGGCAAGTACCCCAGGCCTGGCCAATGAGACAAAGGAGGATGTTTGCAAGGGGGTTCCTAGGCAAGGTTTTCCCCATTTTTGAAAGGTGACACAAAAGAAAACTCCCCTTCCCATCTGCCTTTGAATGCAGCTGTGTAAGAATGTGATGCCTGGAACCGTGGCAGTCACCTGGTGACCATGAAGGGAGAAGCCCAAGGAAGAAGGACAACAGACTGAAGATGGCAGAACAGAAAGATGGCAAGCACCTGTGTGCCCAATGGTGTCCTTGTGCTGATTTAACCAATCCTAGAACCCTCTATAAAGAGATTTTAAGTTTTACTCATTGTTCCTGCAGAACTTTGGCTTAGTATTGTTACCTGCAGCTGAAACCATCCTGACTCACACAGGCCCATTTAAAAAAACAAAAAAACAAAACAGGGATCAGACAGGTTCAGACTCCAAAGTGATTTCTTCTTAGGCAATTCCAGAATGCAGAAAGGAAAACCACTTACTTTCTTTCAGGTCATTTAGATCCCTGCTCAACGATTCACCCCCCATCAAAGCTGACAAGAAGCCTCAAGTAATCACACACGGAATTCAGGTGGGCTCAGCATAAATTGATTGCACCCTATTTTCTAGACCTATGGCAAGATCAAATCACCTGGCTAACTGCCGCCAAACCACTTCTAGTCCTCTAGGAGCATCACCCAGTAGCCCTCCGTGTACTATAATCTCCACAGTGGCCTAATTCATTTCACTTCCCTCTGCACTTTGGACCAGAATACTGGAGGCAATGTTAACCATGGCATAAAGAGAACATATATGTATGTGTGTCCATATGTAGATAACCCATTTTTAGAGAGTGCCCAATACATATGCAAGGTATTTTTCTTGGGACCAATAAGGTAAAAGACTCCAAAAAGTTGAAAATAAAGACTATCCTTTAAAACTCAAAATATAAAAATTAGCCTAATGTGTGTAGCTTCTCTTAATAGCATCTTCCTCCTCTGTATGCACAGACCATTCATCAAATCCTATAGTGTTAAGGGAACGTATAAAAATGATCAAAGTACTTATTTTTATGTATATGTGTAATGAATTTATTAATTTAATATGCTAGAATAGTAAGATCAAAAAAATTATAATGGAAGATGTTACCACATATTATTACTACTACTGGGAGCACCTAATTGAGTCCTTACTTTGGGCCAGGCATTATTCCAAACACCTGAGATAAACTTATTAAATCCTCATAAAATCCTAATATGTAATTATTATTATCCACGTTTTACAACTAAGAAAACCAGGATACAGAGACGTTAAGCAACTTGCCCAGAGTCACACAACCAGTGAGTGGCAAAGCCAGGATTACAATACAGGAAGTCTGGCTCCAGAGTCCACACTCTTATTCATTATACTGCCTCCATAATTAGCTAACACTCCAAATTAAAATCACTCACAATAACAATTTCAACTGCTATGAGTCATTTAATACTTGTAATAGAAATTGCAATCTATGTCTTAAAATGAGTGAAAAAGTAATCCAAAATCCACAAGGATAGGAGACAGTGTATCTGCTGGAGAGTTACCAAAGATTTCAACATTACATGCTATGCAAGGGTATTCACTCAGATTCCGGTAGCTTGAAGAACTGTAAAATACCAGCTGAATAGACATACACCATCCAAACTGATACATTTCCTAAAAACATTCTACCTATTCTAGATCCATCAAGATCACAGATCACCAAGGTGTACCAGAGATCATCAAAATGACAAAACTGTTACTGCAACACGAAAATTCAGAAGTAAAGAGTGGACTTACCCACTAACGTCATGGAAAATCCCTGGAGAATTACACCATTTCCAAAGCCGCCCCTTCTCCGAACTGCTAGATTCCACTCCTCCCACAAGCTCACAAACCTAAGATAAACTTGAACTTTGTATGTGTGTGGTTGTAAAAGACGACATCTGTGAGAAGTGTGAGTGTAGCACTGTGGGCAACCTGACTTAGACCCGACTCTTCACTACAACTCTTATTTTGACACACTTAGGACCCCGGTCGCTTGCCGAGCACACAGTGAGCTGGATTATGTAATCTTTACAGGAACCACAGGAACACATCTTACATGCCCACCTAGCCTGTAAGCTCCCAAAAGGTAGGATCTGCACTAACTGCATTGTGTTCTGATGGTAACTGCAACAAATGAGGAACCTAGTAGTTTAGTCACTCAGTAAACATCTGCTGAATCAATGACTGAATGATAAGAAGTAAATAATTCAAGGAAATAAAGGAACAAAGAACAAGAGGCAAATTGCAAGGCAAAACAAAATATATCAGCCTGAGATATGAATTATCATGTGTGTTTTTCCCCCCAGAATATCTGGCAGTCAAAAGAGCATAAGAGACCAGGCTGGCAGTCACCTGATGTTCTAAAGATGAAAAGGGAATTAATTGTTTCTCCATACCTTTAATCAAAACACCTTGAGTATATCTGGCATTTAACCAGTAAATAAAAGAATACAAGCTTCTTGGTGGCCAAGTTTATATCCTTTTGTTTCTTTTGTAAGGAATAAAGAAAAAAAACAGTTTAAGAATAAAATTCTATTGTGCTTTTCCAAGCAGCCTGAGGTTAAAAAGATGTCCATTGACAAAATTCTAGGATTACTAAAACCAAACTGTCAGCACCCAAGGAAAACTGACACTCAGCTCCCTTTCCTGTTCTCCTTTACATATACCTGGGATGATAACACTGACCTACTTTATAGAACTATCATGAGGATTAATCAGCTTAAAAATGTCAAGCACATCCAGAGTAAGAGAGATTATAACACCTACAGTTAACCACTTCTACAATTAACAAATGAACTGAGTCTCTTGTATCACAGTGCAAACCACTATTAGTTACTTAGAAGGAACACTGCAAATTTTTTTAACGCTGCAAATTTTTAAAAGTCACAAATAACACTTCATGTTAAAGAATATGCACAGGTGCCTGGGTGGCTCAGTCGGTTAAGCATCTGCCTTCGGCTCAGGTCATGATCCCAGGGACCTGGGATCAAGCCCCTCATCGGACTTCCTGCTCAGCAGGGAGCCTGCTTCTCCCTCTGCCTGCTGCTCCCCCTGCTTGGGTGCGCTCTCTCTCTCTCTGTCGGATAAATAACAAAATTTTTTAAATCTTTAAAAAATTTTAAAAATAAAGAATAGGCTCATTAATAAGTACGTATTTTCTTTTTTTTTTTTTTTTTTTTTTTAAAGATTTTATTTATTTATTCGACAGAGAGAGACAGCCAGCGAGAGAGGGAACACAAGCAGGGGGAGTGGGAGAGGAAGAAGCAGGCTCATAGCGGAAGAGCCTGATGTGGGGCTCGATCCCGTAACGCCGGGATCACGCCCTGAGCCGAAGGCAGACGCTTAACCGCTGTGCCACCCAGGCGCCCCAAGTACGTATTTTCTAAAACTTTCAAGTATCTTTAAAGAAAGGAGGCTGAGTACAGACAGGAAAAATAACTTTTGATGACCCACCCCAGAAAATAAAATTATTAAATGACATTGGCTCCGGAGCTCCAGGCCTCTGAACTAGAAAGCTGTCCACTCGGCTAAGAAGAGTCACCACATCCCATAGGGTTTGATGGTCATCATCATCAGAAAGGGTTGTGCAGCCTCCTGGACCACCTGCCACCCCTAATGAGGAAGGGATGGAGCTCCTAACAGTGCAATGTTGAGACCTGAACATTTCCCATGGTACCTTCTGCCTTTTATATCAGAGTAAAGCCATAGAAACATGCACTTCGGTAATAGGAAGTCATTACAGGATGTCTTCCGTTTCCTTTTGCTCAGCTAGTTTGCTTTTCGGCAAAAGCTGATTAACATGACAGAGTTACCTCATCCTTCAGATGCCCGAGAAGAACTTGATAAGCTAGTTGAAAGTGTTACTTCTACCAGGGTTAGCAGCAACCACAGCTCTGGTAATTGATGCTTTTGAGATATTCTGCTTTATAAACCTCATGTATCAAACAGCGGGAGAGCTGTTACATATGGTGACGGGCATTATGGAAACGCTTAGGTTGAATACAAAATGTGAATGTGAATTGGATTAAATTACCTGCAAGAAAGTGAGAAACTAACTCAGGAGGAAGGAAAAGGAACCAATCATAGATATGAATCAAACAGGGTTGCACAGAAATGTTAGAGTCTGCTTATAAATGGTTACCCTTGAGGTTTCCTGTGAAAAGGTTTCCTGGAATGTCAATGCAGAATTTTAAAAATTTAACATAGTGAAGTTAAATAATTGCACCTACCACAGTTCTTGCCTACTCAAAATAGAAAGGTTAGAAGAGGTTAACATAAATTCAGAAGTGCCTAATAACACAAGGATTAGCTGATGCTAAAATCCCAATATGAAAAATCAGATATGCATGGGGAGAGGAGACCCGTGGGTTTGGCTGAAGAACACAGTGCTGACAATGTGGCTGGGTGGAGTGGGAATAAGGGAAGCAGAATAAACTAGGGTAAAATTCTTGAATTTTTTTCTATGGCCAACCAGTTTCTATTTTAGGTGAACAAAACATTTCAAGATGTGCTTAATATTCAGTTATAGTTTAGTCACTTATAAAAAGTCATAATTTGGGGGAAAAACTCATGTTTTGCTTACTTTATTAAAAAAGGAAAAAAACTAAAAATTAAAAAGTTAAAAAAGGAGGGGAGGCACACAAGTCTTCCTTGTGTGTAACTCTATGTCTTCAGAAATTATGAGATGAATTCATGGGCAAAAACATGAGAAAATTTGTTAGTAATAATCCTACAATGCTCTCATCTCTGAAACTATCCCTGATTTTGGAGGAGGTAAGGCTGATAATCACAATGTGATGGGGAGAATGAAGAAGAGAAAAGTCATGTGGGAGAGGAATATACAAAACAGTTATAATCCAACTGGGTTTTTGTTGTTTTTTTATAAGCCGGACATTGAATTTAGATGGGACTTTGATATTCTGCCCATAAAAAATGCTTCTGGGAATCACAGTGCTCTTTGCCTTTGGCCAAAGCACAAATAAATGAGTCACAGAGACACCTAACCTAGAACCCCAGGCTGCCCAATACGCTGGGAAAATATCGGACCTTTATAACTAGCAGTTTCAGTATTTGATATGTCCTTGAAATGCCCTCTCCCCATCACACACAGAGACACGCACGAAGTTGGTCACATAAGATCAGTACTAAGAAGAGAAATGAGAGTACAAGAAAAGCACAGTGGCCTCAGGTACAGCAAAAGCAGTACGTAACTATTAGATGTTCTCAAGGAGAAAAAAAAAGCCGCCCTTTAAAATCATCGTGGAATGCTTTATACCCCTGCTATGTCACAGGTATAGGATTCCTCCAAAAAAAAAAAAAATGAGTTTGTGCACCTTGCCAATTAGAGACAATGTGTATAAACTGATCAACTGGCAGTCAGACTCAAGGCACGTGTCCTGACAGAAGAGTCTCATCCCCATGCATCCCCTACCCCATCTTCTTCCACCTTTCCTTCCCCTCACTCTTTTCAATCCTTCACACTACAAAGTCCTTTGGTCTGGACAATGATGTTGAACTGAAATCACAAATCTGCGCATTGCCCCCAGAAGCATCCTGAGAAAGTGGTCTTCTATCAAGTTCCCTCCCTAGACAGCACAGGGGTTACTTGGGAGTGGCATTCCTGCGGGCCAGGACCAGCACAGGCTACCTGAAACAGGGTGTGTCACTGACATCCCCCCTGCCTCCCCGCCTAACAGCGCTCCAGGTCACAGTTCTCAATAAACACATGGAGAAAACAAGCTCATTCTCTTTTTCCCAGTCATTAAAAATAAACTCAAATGGTCCCCAATTTAGAACACACCTACCAATGAAAAAAAGTTAAAAGAGAGGGAGGTGCCCACCCACATAATCTTTCCATTCAAAGAGGCACTATTTCACAGCTGCTATGGAGTTTATAATTAACAGACAAGCTTAACCAACCACAGAAGTTTCTGGAATCTATGGTAATTTACACGAGAGCCTTGCTTATTACAAATTTAGATTACAAGCATGGAGTCTGTGGTTGAATGCAAGAGCCTTCTTGACGCACCTCTCGCTCAAGTCTCTTGCAATCCCTTAGCCTTGCCTACAGGGAGCAGCTGCAGGCTGAGGTGTTGGCCTGACCCAGTGTGCATGCGGAAGCAGGGACTGCTCCTGCTCACTCACTCCCAGAGCCCACAAACCACCCACCACTAGCGCCACGGAGCTGTCAGGAGGCTCCGCTGGAACGATGTCACATTGCACTGAGATGCGCTCACCATGGTGCCTCCCACAGGTCTTTGCTATCCATTGGACTGCAAGCTTTCTGTTTCCTTTCTCACCTGCCACCCCAGGTTGAATCCTCTCCGCCCCGGTTCTGAGACAAAGGGCAGTGTCACAGAGCAGACAGACAGGAGGGGAGAGCAGGGCAGCCTTCACAGGCCACAGGTAACTCTGCTGAGTCGTCTTCACCATTTGAAGCTACCGCATCATGAGCTACACTACAAGAGGAAGTCTCCTTTCACAGGAGAGGGGACTGAGCTCAGAAATAGAGACAGGTGGGGCGCCTGGGTGGCACAGCGGTTAAGCGTCTGCCTTCAGCTCAGGGCGTGATCCCGGCGTTATGGGATCGAGCCCCACGTCAGGCTCCTCCGCTATGAGCCTGCTTCTTCCTCTCCCACTCCCCCTGCTTGTGTTCCCTCTCTCGCTGGCTGTCTCTCTCTCTCAAATAAATAAATAAAATCTTAAAAAAAAAAAAAAAAGAAATAGAGACAGGTAACACCTACACCAGGTTTGTCCGACTCCAGAGCTCACCCTGTGTTCTCTCTGCAGTTCTGGAAAGATCTCCTCCTGGTCCCCAAAATCCTCCCTTCAAAGGCTGGCTAGGGTGAGGACAAATACTTCAAGGATCATTGGTACGAAGTGGGCCTTAAATGTCTCTAAGTCCTGGCTGAACATATGCATTCCCACAGGAAGGAGCGAGCTGTTGGACTGCAACTTGCCATGAATCCCTCTCTAGGCATTAATTGTTAGATACTGGCTTTCACTTGTGGAAACAGAACCAGAGTTTCATGTAAGATACAAGTGAGTTTTAATAGAAGGAAGGGAAAGAAGACCTTGGTTTTTACCCTTTTCCCAAAAAAACGCAAACCATTTTTAGAAATCAAAAGCCTTCCTACATATTATACTTTTATATTAATTGGTAAAACACATAATGGATAGGATTTACTAAATCAATCATGAATTGGTAGCACCACTACCGAATTTTTATTTTAATGAATAACAGAATCTACTAACAGTTGAAAACCTGTAGTATCAGATGCATTGTACATATAAAGGTATGCATCCATACGGCCCATGCTACAAATGCCTTCCTTGAAATCCCAACAGTCCAGGGCCCACATGTTAGGAAAGCCCTGGAAGAACATTGGGATTTGCTTTGGGTGAGCAGGCCTGATGGGGTGTCTTAGAGAGGGCTCCAATGAGGGAACCCGGAGGAGAAGAATGGGGAAGGAGCCCACAAATCACACATCACATACTTCATAATTTTGCTTAAGACCAACCCTACGGCCCTTTATCCAATGGTCAAATTAGTTATTTATAAATTCATAGTGACATTTGGGCAGGCGAACTATGAAACACAACCACTTGCTATGGGAGGGAATAAATATGAGAAAGGAGGGAGACAGTGTGTCATGGGAAAATTTTAGCTCATCCTGGTGCCAAACTGACCTTCCTAGATAAACACAAAAGAGTAAAATTATCTAGAAAAAAACTGTGGAAAAAATTTAGCTCATCGTGATGCCAAACTGACCCTCCTAGATAAACACAAAGGAGTAAAATTATCTAGAAAAAAAACAGCAAGGCTGTTCTTTAAAGAAGCTTCCATGTCTTCACTTGATTTGGATTGAATAAAAAAGAACAAGTAACAAACAAAATGACACACATCCATGTTAGTGTGAAAAACACAACATGGTCACAACTGAAGACCCTACCTTATCACGTCCCACCAAAAGGAGACCCATTTAAACATCATCACTACTACTCCAAAATCGAAGACTGAGAAAGTACCTCATAGATTCATACTACATATATACCCAAGGTCAAACTCACACAGAAAAAGTGGGAAGAAAATAAATTGAAATCAATGGACTTTAAATATATATACAGCACCTTTCACCCCCCATCACCAGTCTTGCCCCATATTCAACATTCCCTGTACAAGGATGGCACCTTGACAGTCATGCCTTAAAAAAAAAAAAAAAAAAAATCATAGGGGACACTCAGGTGTGTGCAATAAGCTGAGTGTTCCTGCCCCATGCGTACACACACACACTTGCTGAAGTCCTACTATGCTTCCTCCTTGACCCCCAAAGGCAAAATGGATCCTGCTCCCCAGCTCCCTCCAGCATATTCTTCAACTTACTTCACACATCCTTCCGCAGGGGGTCCCTGGTGCCACATCATCACTACCTCCCGTTCACTTATCTCTTCACACCCACACAGTGCTTAGCCCAAAACACCAAACGAAAGCATGTTGCCAAAACTGGTGAACGAACACGCAATTAGGAGGAAAAATTAGGTGAAAATGGCTCTGATATTGACTGTGTGAGGGTTACAAACCCACAAAACAGTCACAGTGCCTTAGCACTCGATTACCGGGGAAAATCTCTCTAGCTCTGAACTGACTGACCAACCTCCCTCCCCTGGCCAATGATACGACACATAGTATCTAGTAAGACGAAAAAGGAAAAGTCTGGTTTTCTGACAAAAAGACTTGAACACAAAAGTTCCAAACAATAAGGGGTCCCTGCACCAGGTCAGAGCCTCTTGAAAGATAAACACTCAGTGAGGTAATCTTCAATTCGCTCTCCCCTTTCCTCAGCCTTTCTCACCAATCACGGAGGAGGACTAGGTGTGCTCACCTGGCTTATTTCCTTCCCTCTCGTGGCCCAGCTGCCCCTTGGTGTTCAAACCGCAGGTGTAAACTTCCCCATCCTCCAGCAGGAACACGGAGTGGTTTCCTCCACAGGCCACTTCCTTGACGCTTCTGTCAGATATGAATCCACACACCTGTGGCTCAGCCACAATCCCTTGCAGGTTGGTGCTGATCCCAGGTTGGCCCAGAGACCAATATCCCCAACATAACATTGTTCTGATCCTTCAGGGAGTCATGTAGCCTAGAAGAGAGTTCTGTAAAAAAGATTAGAAAAAAGAGGTCAGAGAAAGTCACTTTTAAGTAATAAATGTAATCAATTTTAAAAAGAACACTCCCCCTAATATTCCTCAGATACCTTGCATCTCAAAATAATATGTATTAATATCATTGAAAATATTTATAGTAATGACGCTATTTTTGTTTCAGTAGGAGTTTAAAAAAAAATTTCTAAACAAATTTTGTTTGTATAAACGAATAGTGAACATAGACAGAATGTGACCTTTAGATCACCAATAAGGAACTCCGAGTACAGGAGATTCGCTGAAACAATCTTTGCAAACCATTACGGGAATAACAGTCTGGAAATTACCCTCCTAACTTCATCTTGTCCTTTCTTCTTGCTCCTTTTGAGTTTTCTGCTTATTTTATGTTTTAAAATTTTTTGAACTAATTAACTCCTTTAGGTAACCCACTGTTAGCTTGGATAGTAATAATTCACCTCTTGAAACAAAACATAATAATAAAAATAAAAATTAAATTAAAAAAAAACGAAAATGGGAAAATGTTATCTTCTCTGCCATTTCTTCTTACATATCCTTACATATCAGAGTCAAGCTTCACTTCCTACCTAAAAGCCTCTAGGGATCATTCCAGCCACAGTTAGCCTGCATCCCTCTGACACATCTGTATTGCCTTGATTGGAGACTTTCTCTGTATCTTATAACTTAACTCCTCAGCCAGATCTTAACACCCTTAAATAGGGACCACAGTATAACACACCTCTTTGATTTAGCACCTATTCAATCAACTTTTGGCTGATCACTGCTGACTCCAACCCAAAGTTTCACCACTTTTTAGAAATTTATGCTTCCCTCTCATACAAACAAAAACAAAATCTCATCACGTTCCACCAGTTCACACTCACTAGGATGGCTATAATCAGAAAGGACAGATAGTGACAAGTGTTGGTGAGGATGTGGAGAAAGTGGAGCCTTCTATGCTGCTGGGGGGAATGTAAAAATGTGCAGGTCCTTTGGGAAACATTCTGGCACTTCGTCAAAAGCCTAAATATATAGCTATCATGTGATCTGGCAATTTCACTCTGAGGTAGATATCCAAGAGATTTGCAAATACATGTCCACACAAAAGGGACATATATTTGCAAGGGGTGCCTGGGTGGCTCAGTCAGTAAAGCGTCTGACTTTGGCTCAGGTCATGACCTCAAGTTCTTGAGATGGAGCCCCCTGTCAGGCTCCCTGCTGAGCAGGGAGTCTGCTTGTCCCTCTGCCCCTCCTCACGCCTCGTGCTTGCGTGCAAGCATGCTGTCTCTCTCTAATAAATCTTCAAAAAAAAAAAAAAACTTGTACATGAATGTTCATAGCAGCATTACTCGTAATATCAAAAGGCAGAAATAAACCCAAATACCTATCAATTGATGAATGGATAAACAAAATGGGGTACTTCCACACCACAGAATATTATTTCGCTACCTATGGTAATGTTATCTGACTTATTCTTTGAGCTCTTAAGGCTTTTAGGAAGGCATGGAAAACCCAAAATAAAATATAAAACTGAATCTCAAGATGCTTTCTTAACCAAAAAGTTGTTTCTTCCCAAGATTTTTATTCCTTGTCTAGACTCTCCAACTAAAAGGACATTAAGCTTAACTGTTATTCTTTGAGTTAATTACAAAGGGAGGTGAGATAAAACACAAACGGAGGCAGGGGGTAGGATATATATATTTAAAAGACCAGCAAAATCACATAATCTTTTCGTAATTTAATTTTCCCAACCAACTTCCTTTGTCATTTTTAATGTTCCATGAATTTGTCTTTTTTTTTTTTAAAGATTTTATTTATTTATTTGACAGAGATAGAGACAGCCACCGAGAGAGGGAACACAAGCAGGGGGAGTGGGAGAGGAAGAAGCAGGCTCATAGCTGAGGAGCCTGATGTGGGGCTCGATCCCAGAACGCCGGGATCACGCCCTGAGCCGAAGGCAGACACTCAACCGCTGTGCCACCCAAGCGCCCCTCCATGAATTTGTCTTATCCCGCCTACCAATAATTACATAAGCAGCATCATAGAGCTTACTATACAACGTTGCTGTGCTAATAAGCATTTTACATCGTTATTTCATCTTCACAACAACCCTGTGCCATAAGTACTATTTTTAGCTTCATTTTTAGATAAAGCAAGCCTCAGAGACACTGAGAAGCATGCCCAAGGTCACACAGCTAGAAGGCATCAGAACCAGGCTACTAATCTAGGCCTGATGCCAATGTCCACAGTCTTATCCACTGGGCCACACTATCACCCAAGCAGGTCACCTACAGGAGCAAGAACCAAAAATTACTTGCAGAATGACTAACTGTGGTCGGGATACAACACAGGATGCCCTGCGAAGTTGAAAATAAAGTTGCCCTCTGAGAGTGAAACTAGTCAGAATTAAGAGATAATGGCTGAGATTAGGCAGCTGTAGCATTAAGCCATCCCCTTAACCAGCCAAGTACAAACAGTGCGTCTAAAAATATGACACCAAGAAGCTATGATTGTATGTCTGCAAAAAAGATCTAGAAACAATACTCACAGCGGCTTTATTCATGCTAAACAAAAATGGCAACAACCCAAATGTCCATCAACAGGAAGCTGGATAAACAGACTGCAGTACATTCATACAAGGAACACTACTCATCAATAAGACGGGGGGAGGGGGCATGGCTGAAACCCGCTTAACATAAAAGAAAGCTGCACCTCAGTGTGACACAATCTTTCTGAATAATAAAGACTAGTTTTAAAAAATTCCTCAAGGGTGCTATCAACTGCTTTTTTTAATTGATGTCCCGAAGTCCCTCTTCATCTAGTAACAAACATGCCACTCTCTTGCACAAGGGTAAGCGTGACCCTGGCCAAGCCAATCAAAGAACACTCCTCCGTGGGTGCCTGGGTGGCTCAGTCAGTTAAGTGTCTGCCTTCAGCTCAGGTCATGATCTCAGGGTCCTGGGACAGAGCCCAGCATCAGGCTCCCTCCTCAGCGGGGAGTCTGCTTCTCCCACCGCCTCCGCTGCTCCCCCTGTTTGTTCATGTTCTCTCTCTCTCTCTGTAAAATAAATTAATAAATAAAATCTTAAAAAAAAAAAAAAAAACAACCCACAAGCCATACACATGACACCCACCATGCCAGAGCCCTAAGCCCACCACCCCTAAGCCACAGACACGAGACAGCAAACCCATCAGAGAACGCCCCCTAAGCCATTGTGATTAGCTCAGGGTCAGGTTCACACTCCCAAGGGAGCCAGAGCCCCTCCCCATGAAGCTCACTGGAGCTCTAAAGGAAGACTGCCTCTTGCATCTGAAGGATAACTGAGGCTGCTGGAAGCTCTGTTCCCCGCCACACGAGGATGCCTGTAAGACATTGTGACTTTCCCAGCCATAAAGTTTCAAAGACAAGAGACAGAATGAGTCCCAGTAATGTTGCTTAGCAGGGGACCCCCTCTTGCCTGGTGCCAGCACCACCACCTTCACTCTTCTAACTGCAGCTGCTCCTCATTCTTTGTGGACTCCATGCATGTGAATTTACCTGCTCACGCAAATTTATTTGTACCCCAAGAGCAATACTTGGAGCATCTCGGCAGTCATTCTCAGATAGGGGCAGAGAGGTGAAAAATCTGAGTCACCCTACACGCACGTTCCCAGCCAAAGTCGAACAAGAGGACGCTCTGCCTTCTCGTTTCAACGCTCACACTGTAAATAAGTGGTCTTTCTGCCATCTACTTAGTGCCACACTTTTCGGATCCTGATAGTTTTTGTTGGTGATTTTGCTATTTAAAGTGCCCCCAAACATGAGAGACTATGGACTATGAGAAACAAACTGAGGGCCTCAGAGGGGAGGGGGGTGGGGGGTTGGGATAGACTGGTGATGGGTAGTAAGGAGGGCACGTATTGCATGGTGCACTGGGTGTTATACGCAACTAATGAATCATCGAACTTTACATCGGAATCCGGGATGTACTGTATGGTGACTAACACAATATAATAAAAAATCATTTAAAAATAAATAAATAAATAAAGTGTCCCCAAGCACAGCGCTGGTGCTGCCTCATGTTCCTAAGTACAAGGCGTGCTGTGCCTCACAGAGAAGATACGTTCACTCAGGTGAGCTTCACTCACACGTGAGGTACAGTGCTGCTGGCTGTGTGTTCAATGTTAATGAATCGACGGGACATAGCGAAGAAAAGGAAGAAGAAATTCACTGATCTGTACACGTGGTGGCTGTGGAAGGTGCTGAAGTAACATCTACAGTGCATGATGCAGCCACAGAAAAGACGGAAAAGTAGCTGGATCTGTGGATTCACGAGACGATTATGGTGTGTGGTGGACAGCACTGCTGGCAGGCCGAAAGCCAAAGACACGTACTGTCGCATGACTGAGGATTGGAAAAATGTTAAAAACCCTCTTGGCTAGGGTTTTGTCATAAAGAAATACTGTATACAACTAATCATTTGTAAAAAATATATATTATAACTGGGCGTCTAAACAGAAATACACATAAAACACACACAAAACAAGGCTCCATACGGATTGGCAGAGCCCAGACTCTCAGCGGGAACCTAACTAATCCCGTATTTCTAGAGGGGCCGTAGCTCAGTATTCACTAACTCAGTGTTTGCAGCGGCTCTGGAGGACATTACTATCACAAATAACAAAAATCAACTGCATATAGTCTGAATCTCCCTTTTTTGTTTGTTTAAGATCGTTCAAATTGGATTTGTCACTTGAAATTAAAAAAAAATTCCTGACTGATAATATTAATACTTACATTATTAATAATCACAGCAGGTAAGACTTAATTTGAGCTTATTCTGAGTCTGGCACTTTTTCTATGTGCTTCACAGACAGCAACTCATTTCATCTTCTATGAGGTAGGTGCTGCTATTATCACGTCTAACTCATAAATGAAAAAAAGTGGAACCAAAAAAAAAAAGGATAAAGAAAAAGAGAATACGACAGAGAATGAAGGGACTTGACTAAATCACACAATTAGGCAATGGCAGAGTTAGGATTTAAGCCCAGGGTCTGTGCTCATGACCATTATGCCATCTAAAAGGAACGTAGAAAATGGACAGCCAAAGGGTCAGAACTTCCCAATGTCTCCAGCACCATCCAGAGAGAAAGGGTACCGTTACCAGTCAACCTATGAGAAATGCTAAGTAATCACTGCCCAATAGTGGAGATGGATAGATCAGACTCCATCATATTAGTCATTAAATTCAACCAGCCGCTTGCCTCACTTAGCTTCCATGATTAACAAGCAACCTTAAATAACTTGGTTTCCAAGGCAGCTTCTACTACAGGGAAAGAACACCGTGACCAGCTGACCCAAATGTCCCAGCCTTTTTGGCATTTCTACTTCTCGTTATTAATTTGGCATCCTGGATGTATTAGCTTCTTGTAAGTCTGTCTAGCATGAGTCAGTCCTTGAGAGTCATCCGAACTCTGGGTGCTCTGGCCAACTGCAAGCCTGAGTAAGCAGCCTGATGTGTGGCCTCATCCTGATTTAACTACCATTTACTTCAAAAAAGACAAATAGAACTATTGTTCAAGAAAACTTCAAAAATCCTTCCCACCTGAGTTATAGTCATGGAATTTTCAAGTAGTCAAATAACAACTACTTACTAGGAGAAGTAACGAAAGAGGAATCACAAATAAAATGTATTCCCATGAATGGATTAAAAACCCTAATTAGAAATGTGATCTAGGTCATCACGATGCTCTGCCAAAACCATAGCAGGAGGCGCTGAAATCCTCCAGCTTTCAGGAGAGAAGTCCAGTGCAGTGCAGAGAAGCAGCCGTTAAGGCAGCTTTCACTTAAAAGTACACTCTAGAAGAACCCCCAAATCTAGAAGCGACTGGCATCCATGAACTTAAGGTCTAGCTTCAGCAATGTTCTTCATCACCTGGCATTTTGCTCTCCCAGGTCCTCCCCCCCATTCTTCCTCACTCACCGTCTCTCCCTTGCTCCTAGAGGAGTGGAATCTCTCCCTCCCTTGCAGAGCACAGTCATGAACAGCGCTGCAGAAGAACACGGGACCGCACCCTGGCTCTGCACCTACGCCAGCCACTGCAGTCCCAGCCCCTCCTTTTCCTGCCTTATTTCCCCATCACAAAGCAAAAGGAAGGAAGACATTCTGTTCCCTCCATGTCACACCTGGTACTTTTCCCAGCCCTTCTCCTCATCTGTTTTTGGTCAAAGATTCAGGACAATCTCAGAAGGGTTTAAGGGTCAAAAGGACTAAAGTGCAAGCCTGAATTAACCACATGCTAGCTGTGAACCCGTGGGGAAGATATTTAGCCATTGTTTCCTGCTTCTCTAAAATGGGGAGAAGAGTGCTTAGCAAGATGCCCAACATACAGTACTAAGTGACCAATAAATGTCAACTGCTGTATCATTGATACTCCCTAGTCCCAGCGCTCTTCCCCGAGACCCTCAGCAAACAGGACAGCCCCCAAAGGAGGCTGGGGGTCTGACTCCTTTCTTCCTCCCCATGGTTAGCATTAGCTATGTTCCACCCATTTGGTGCCACAGCAAAGCAGCACTACCACCATCTGTCCTAACTTTCATGAAGGGGATTCGAGGTTGCTAGGAGAAAGTTTTTCCGCATGTCTTTTCTTTTAAATTCTGGGTGGGGGCAGATAAAGCTCTTTTGATCAGTCCTAGTAAATTGAATGCCAAACGATAAGCTGTAATTCCTAAACTTTGTCTTATTAATCAGACTATGCACACAGCAGCCTAACAACTGATTCTTACTCCTTGTCTGAAAGTCACTGAAACCTAAATAACACTTGGGCAGGACTTCTAATCTCATTTATACTAGGGATAAGCATCCTTTCAAACAAGCTTAGAAGCCATTACCTGCATGGTGTATGGGGGGAAGGGGGATCTTGTTCAACACTGGGAAAAGACAATGCGCAAGACTTCAGGGCTCTGCAGGCGCTCCCCAAAGCCAAGCTTGAAATAAATCTGGAGCCAAAATTCAAATGCAGAATTAACTCCAGTAACAAAGAAGATTCATTCGGATGACATGCTCTATTGTTAAAAATGTTACTACCAGACAGAAATGGCACAGAAAGCAAAGAGAAGTTTTCAATCATAAGAATCCGCTCCTTGCGGCTTTCTCTCTCTCCTTCACTTCCGCGGGACTTTGGTTCTCTGACTCTGTTAGCCAGCACAGGAACCATTTCTATCCCTCCCCAGATGGTCCCATCATGGGTGGTACGTTCTTCACTACCTGGTGCTGGGCCCTGTGAAGCTAGAATGATCTCTCGGCTGTCTGTGTAAACCGTGGGCTGCCTTCAAAAGACACTTGACCAGCCTGGCAAGAACTGAAAAGCCTGATGGTGCCAAGTCAAAAATATGGAGCAACCAGGACTCTTACACACAGCTGGTGGGAGTGTAAACTGACATAACCACTTTGGGAAACAAGCTGGCATTACCCAGTGAAGGTGAAGATGTGACTAGCCCACAGCACGGCAATTTCACTCCTACACAGACAACCGACCAACGCAATCCAAGGTACCAAGCACCTACGGGGCTCCTCCACCATGCCGAGAACTGGAGATACAAAGAGGAATGAAACCTGGAAACTGAACTTTCTGCAAAAATGGAAATGTTACATATCTACACTGTCCAGTATGGTAGCCACTAGCCACACATAGTTATTGAGCACTTGAAATGTGGCTAATGCAACTTAGGGACTGAAATTATTTTTAATTTTAATGCAAGTCATATATGGCTAGTGGCTATCTTATTGTACAATGAAGCAAGAACCCCATGGACATGTACCTTAAGATATATGCACAAGGATGTCCACGTCGGCACTGTTTGAAATCGGTAAAACAAAGACAACCCAAATGTCCATCAATAAGAAAATGGATAAACTCTGGCACAGCAGTCAAAAATAAATGCACTCTACAAGCACCAGTGAAGCTAAATCTTGTTGAGGGGGAATAATGTTACAGAAGAATTTAGAGAACGATGAATTCTTACAAAGTCCGAACACAAGTATAACAAGTATTTGTAGATAAAAACATTAGTGGTGGCAAAGCTATGAAGAAAAGCAAAAAAAAAAAAAAAAAGATAAATACAAAATACAAGGTAATGATTATGGAGCCAAGAGAATTGGAGGGTACGATGTGTAAAGAGCACAATGGGAGCTCCGATAGCATGGCTCATGTTCTGCTTCTGTCCTTTTACTGCTGCTTCTTAGCCTACATATTATGTATATCGTCTTATGCCTACAAGTACTTCACAATAAAAGAAACTGAAAAGTACTATTGAGGTAGTGTTGCTGCTTCTTGCATCTCGTCCACCAATTCTCCACCCCTGCACAGACTGGGAGCTTCTCCATGGCGGGGATAGGTTTCGCTCATCTCTGTGTCTCCAGTTCTCAGCAAAGTGCAGGAGCCCAGCAGCTGCTTGGTAAGTGCCCTAGTGACCTGAACCCAAACCAGGGAAATCCAGCACTCCCACAACTTAAGTTTGTTAACAGTTTTGTTTTCCAGGTACTACAACAGAAACATTCCCTATGCAGTGACAAAAAATAATATCGTATTTCCTCCATTCTAAAACGTGCCCTCCTCGCACCACGTTTTAGCAGATCTGAAAGTAGAATGCCTTCTACAATTGAAGCAGTCATTAAAGGGTGGTGTTTCTCAGTATCACTGGCATGCTAGAGTTCAGGAAAGTAAGCTCTGTGAAGGAGGGACTGAGCCTCTTTTGTTCATTTCCCAATCCTTAGAGAAGAGTCTGCCCCACAGTAGGGGCTCAATAAATACTTGCTAAATAAAGAAAAATAGTTACTATCACTGCAAGCCTCCTACGTGTCTGAGTCTTGTTAAAAACTTTACATGGATTATTTAGTTTGCCCTTTACAATAACTTCAAGGCTTAGCAAGGTTAAGTGCCCAAGACGCTACATGTAAATAAGCAGTTAAAATAGAAACTTAGGGGCGCCTGGGTGGCACAGTGGTTAAGCATCTGCCTTCGGCTCAGGGCGTGATCCCGGCGTTCTGGGATCGAGCCCCACATCAGGCTCCTCCGCTATGAGCCTGCTTCTTCCTCTCCCACTCCCCCTGCTTGTGTTCCCTCTCTCGCTAGCTGTCTGTATCTCTGTCAAATAAATAAATAAAATCTTTTAAAAAAAATAAATAAAAAAAATAAAATAAAATAGAAACTTAGTAAGTGGCAAAGGCAGGATTCAAATCTCGTCTAGACTCCAAAGTTCATGCTCTTAAACATGATGTGCTACCATCTCGCAAACAAAATGAAGCCAAGTTCCACCCCTTCACCAATTTTGCAAACAAATGTTTAAAGAAACTGCCTACAGTTACCGAGCTTATATTAGCTAAATCACCAGCCATGTTTATAGGCAAAGAGAACCTATGTTAGCCAGAGACGGGGGAGAGGTAAATGAAACAATCTCACAGATAGCCAGACTTTCCTCCATATTCACCCTGACTTATAATAATATTATTCCAGTTACTGGTTCACACACAGAAACACATACCCCCGACACCAATAAGTACTATTTCCAAATGTGGTAAATGTCTAAAGAGAACAGAGTTATAGCATCAAAGGGGTCATCTTATTAAAAAGACCGTAAAAGTCCATTTGATTTGATCCAACCTCTAGGCAAGAGACTTACATTCCTAACCTCATTTTAATGGCAGCTGAAGCCTTCCGAGGCCAAGTAACTTTGGTCCTCTGAGAAGTGGTTGAAGCAGAGACCAGAAACTAGGTCTCCTACTTCTTGGGCTCACCTTGTTCTCTTCACTACATCACAGCAGAGGGAAGTCATTAAGGATTTGTTAAGGTCCCTTTCTAGGCAGCTATACTAACGTGAGTCCTTTACAGAGTTTATCTTGTTTAATTGTCAATTCTGTGAGTTAGATATTATCTCCATGTACAAGATGAGGACACTGGATTCAGAGAAATTAGGTAACTCACCACAGGTCACACCCTTGGCATTTGTACTAGAAGCCAGAACTGCTTTCCCTCACCTTGAAGACCTGCAGGTTAAAGAAATCATAATTAACATTAGCCCAGTGCTACAAAGTACTTTCATGTTACTGAAAAGAAAATGAGAAGTAAACTTCTAAAAATAAATACATCTTTATATTATGCAAGCTTAAATGATCCCCAGTAACTGCACCTGAAGACTGGAGTTTGGTTAAATACCAATAAGATAACCTCTAACCAACTACAAAGATGTCACCTCTAAAAGGGAACTTGAGACACAGATGGCACCTTAAAAAATTACTGGCGTCTGCAGTAAATACAAAGGAAAAATAAAATTATTTTTAAATCTCCCATTTAGGTTAAAAAAAGAAAATTTTGAAAAATAATTCAATTTTGTCTATTTTCCTCCATTTTTTCCATGTGCCACATACATTATAGCTTATTTTGCCAGAACTGTTTTGAACACTTTCTCTTTCATTCCTGTCATCACCACATCCTCTTTCATGCAAAACAAGATGAGACTATCTGAAAGGCACCTTAAGTCTCTCAAAAGAAAAAGTCCTCCATAATTTTAATGTATTATCGTCATAACTTTATTTCTATCTTTTTATGTAGAAAATCCCAATCAATTTGGAGAATATTACTCTTACTTCTGAAACTGCAGCAAAACTATCTTGTATCTCCAGGACAAGAGCAACTCTCATGTTTTTAAAAATCTTTTTAATCCTTATGCATATCTTAAGAAATTTAAATTTGTTACTCAGAATGAAATGCTATCACCAACGACTCCCCACACCATTTGGAATATTTTAGAATCGCTATTTCTTTTTTCAAAAATAAAAACCCAACTTACAGAATAAGTAAAACTGTATGCTAATCAACCGTTTCGTTTTTTACATGCCAAAGGAGGAGTTTTGCCAAAGAGGCTGAGAGCCTTCCTCCTTGATTCCTGCATACTTTCTCCAGAAGGTTCCTAGCCTTAGTGTGGTCAAGCAATAATGTGTAATTCATCTATTTTGTTTTAAAGGAGGTCAAATATATTACTTCCCTTTTCTGATTTATAATGCCATTCCCCTTTCTCCCAGGGCAAAATAAAGTATAAGACGAAAGAGCTTCAGAATAATCTGCCTACTAAAACAAGACATCTCTCTCCAGAGTCACTGCATTTAAAAAGGCTGCCAATCCTCATTTTATTTCACTTTTCTTTCTTCTCAGTCTGGAGTTAAAAATCAGCTCACTTGATGTTATCAAATCATCAAATGAAAGGTTCTAGAAATAGCTTCCTATTTGTGGAAGGAGCCAGAAGACATACAAAAATGGAAGAGAGCTCTCGAATCGTCTTTGCTAAAGCATTCCGTGTGTAACGAATGCAAGCAAAATCCTGAAAGGCTTGCTTAGCTATGAATTCAAGGTACTTCCTAGTGGGGCTGATTTAAAAGCTAAAGAACAATGTAACCAGAACACAGCCCAAAACCATGATAGACCAAAAGCAAAGTTCAAATACACATTCCCCGGGGCCGCGGTGCATACCCCGAATCTGCACAGCTGCTTTAGGTGCAGTTCTACCGCGCTCCCTGGCTCATCTGTTTCAGGTTACACAGGCTCTTCTCTGTCACTTGTCCTGTTTGCCCACAACACGCGTTTACAAATGACTCAAAGTGCCACCTGCCCCCGAACGTCCCAGCTCCTGACACCCCCGCGCCCGTCCACGCACTTACGTGTCCGCACACACACACGCACACACACGTGTCCACACACACCCTCGCCCCGGCTCCGCCCCGCAGGCGGACTCTGGCTAGGCGAGCCGGGTACGGCCTCCGCGGGGTGGGTGGTGCCGGGCGCCGCGGCCCCGCCGGCGCTGTCAGCCCGGACGCCGAGCCTCGCGTCCTCAGTGCAAACTCCTCGCGGTCGCCGGGGTTCCCCCAAAACGCGGAGGCCTCGCCGGCTCCCATTACGCGGGAAAGCGTCCGCGTTCCTTACCGCGACGGTGTCACCGGAGCCCCGGAATTCAAATAGGGCCAGGCGAGGAGGAAGGGGAGGATCCTCTTTTTGACTTTCTGCGTCGCAATTCCTCCTGGTCTGCACGCAGCCGAGTTGGGGTGGGGGGCGCTCCCATTTTTAAGGCTGCTTCCGGCCTTTCCGGGCGCGGGGGCTCTTTTGGTCAGAGGGCAAGCCCCGAGAACGCCAGGGAGGCGCGCGCGAAGCCGAAGGGCACCTAGCGCGCCCGGCCCCGGCGCAGCCCCGCCGCTTGCCTCCAGCGCCCCGCAAGCGCTGCAGCCGCCGCGCCCCGACCTCCCCGCGCGCCCGGCTTCCAGGTCGTCGCGGGGAGCGCCCTGCAGCCGCAGCAGCCCCTCCGGGAGCCGCGCGCTGTCAGCCGTGCCCCGCGGAACGCGGCGGTCGCGCGGCTGCAGCGCCGCGGTGCCTTCTTCCCTGGAACCCCGGCCCCCGACCCGCGTACCTTGGCGGCTGCCGAGCCGCCGCTCGGGATTCCGACTGTGACAGCCCCGCGGGCCAGGCTCGGGGTTTCTCCGTTTTCGGCGTCACAATAATAAGGAAGTTTCCCCGCAAGCCTGCGGGCGGCGGAATGCGCTGGGCGAATGACTTCCCACCCGGCCAATGGGCGCCCTTCTGGGCCAGACTCGCACCAATGGCGGCCGCGGCGGAGCCGGAGGCGGGGCGGCGAGGTCCGCGGGCGGGAGGCGGGGAGAGGCCCAGGCCCGGGAGGGAGGCGGGGGCAGCCCGAGGTGACAGGACCCGCGGGCCCCGCGAGGGGACCGCGGCGCGGACGTGTGTCGGCCGGGAACCGGCTGCTCGACACACAGCGTTCGCGCCGGAATTGGATTGCTTTTCACTGAGGGGAAGCGAGCGGGACTGATCAGCGGTGGGTTTTTCAGGTTCTGGGTTCTGGGTCTTAATATACATGCAGAGGTGACCAAAAGCCTTGAGCATGGGAGGAAAATCTAGAGGGTGGCAACTGAGGGTGAGTTATCAAGCGTTTTATTTCGCAGTGGACAGTCTTCTGTTTCCTGCCTCTTGGGAGGACTGGAGGAAGAGCGGAGCCGAGACGCGGGGCTGCGCCGTGGGAGAGGCGGGAAGGAGGTCGGAATGCAGAGGCCCGCACTGCCTGGGCCCTCCTGGAGAGTTGGGGGTCGAAGAGGAGATGCGGTGCTGCAGAAGCAAGGAGAGCTTGGGAGACTGGAGAGTGGGGGCTGCGGGAGCATGAAAAGAAGTCACTGAGTAGATCTTAAATCTTACCATCTGAAAGACACCATGTGGCTTCTTTAATGGATAGAAGTTGGTCCTCCCCTACTTTCCCTGGCACTGAATTTCAGAGCTTTCTTCTCCCCAAGGTCACAGCGCTTTCAGAGTTCCCTTGGTCCTTGTCCTTTTGAAGAAAACATTCTCACAGAGATGAGTTCATGTGTCTGTTGTCCCCCCACTCCCCCCTTAAATTGGAAGCACAGAAGCAGAACACACTGGGAAAGTACCACTCTAACCCAAAAGATTGGCTTTCCTAGTGGATGAATTTCTGTAACCTGTCATTTGAACTGGAAAGGTCCTTCGAGACCAGATTCTTCCCAAGGACGTTCAAATCAGGTCAAGCCTTCAGTCAGCTGTGCTGAAAATCTAATAGATTGACCAAGCCAAAAAAAAAAAGAAAGTTTTGAGGAGTGGTATATTCTGGAGAGGGGTCATTGTTGGCTAACTTACAAACTCTCAATGAAATAAAGCAAGTTGTCAAATGCTCCTGGGACAAGAGAGATAAGAAAAGCAAAATCTCAAATTATCAGGTAGCTAAGGTCATCTAAGAAAATTGCAGCCTTTGAAGTTTGAATCACACTGGACACCTTTAGAAACACTGGGAATGGGACGCCTGGGTGGCTCAGTCAGTTAAGTGTCTGCCTTCGGCTCAGGTCATGAGCATCTGGCTCCTTCCTCGGTGGGGAGCCTGCTTTTCTCTCTGCCTGCCACTCCCCCTGCTTGTACTCTCTCTCTCTCTCTCTGACAAGTAAATAAATAAAAATCTTAAAAAAAAAACAAACACTGGGGACAAGAGTAACAAGATTCCCTTATGCAGTATCACAGAAGTCTAGATATCTCACAAAGAAATAATCTCAGTTTAGAAATGGTATCAGAAAAGGAGCTGGGGGAACAACCAGAGAGGAGTCATGGTAGGGAGGGAGGTTCCCCATGGTTGAGAAGGAGAGCACGAGATTCTATTTTCATGTGCCAAATATGAGGTTTGTAATCAATCAGCATTTAAGTCAATATATTTGCCCCATGGCTTAAGTGTTTTCATATGAAATTTCATCTTGAGGAAAAAAGGTTATGAAAGACTCAAGCCTGGAGGTGGGCTGAACCCTAGGAACTTACTTAAATGCAGAACAATCAGTGAAGATACTCAGAGTACTTCATTTTATTTTCTTAATTGAACCAACATAAAATGCCAATTTCCTTAGCGAGCATGTCCTGCTCCATTTACCAAAATGGCTTTAAATGGCCTCAGCACCAACAATAATCTTAACAACAGATATTTAAACTGGTTTGAGAGGCCATGGTTTTCTTTTTCTTTGCTTTTCTATAGCTCCATGTTCCATCCATTTCTTTCTGTCTTCCCCTATGTTCCCTAACAAATATACTGTATATTGAGCATCTACTGTAATACAAGCCCCTGTGAATATCTTGTTGAGCAAAATGGCACAGTCCCTGTTGCCTTCAAGGGGGAGGCAAACATTAACAAATAAATATACCAAGGACTACATAGTTGCTAACCATGATAAACGTTATGAAAAAAAAAAATTCATGTTAAAAATAAATGATTTAACCTGAAAAACAACTGTAAACAAAATTGACTTCCAGTTAATGCTATGCACACCGACATATTTAGGAGGAAGTAGTCTGATATCTGCAACTTATTTTGAAAAATTTTAAAAGATGGATTGAAGGATGGATAGAGAGATGGATGTTAATTATAGACTCTACATGGTAGGTAGATGGGTGTTCGTGGTATGTTACTTCCAACTTCTCTGGGTGTTTTAAAAATTTACATTAAAAAATATTGGAAAGCAAAAAATAAATAATAAGAGGTGTGATAAATTATAACTATAACCTTTGACAGGCAGAAGGGATCATGTGGTCCAGCTCTAGCATTGGACAGATGAGGAATCCCCAGTGACAAGGGGATGATACCCAGTGCTGCTACACTTCCACCTGAACAGATACACATTTGCCCCATTTTTTACAGCTCACTTTTTGAAATGCATGGCCTATTTTGAATTGAAAGAAATTCCCAGTACAGTAGGAATACTGTTTAATGATTATTGTTTTCTGTGCTTAACTTACTTACCCGGCGGACATATATGAACTTGGTAAACTGAGACAGATCAAACTTGTGGGGAAGAATAGGTTGGCCACAACATTCTGCCTTTCAGGTATACTTTTGAAGAATAAGTGTCTTCACCTCTGGGAAAGGGAAACACTGATTATTTGATAGGCAATATGTGCACACCCTGTAAAGCGACATAATGACAAAGGTGTTTCTTGGTCTCCCCCGCCAAGATACTCATTTTGTCCATGTAGACAATATTCAAAGGAAAAATTGGTTGTAAAATATTTTTTACATGTTTTCACTGTTTTTTGTTGTTTAATACAGTTTACCCAAGAAGCCTATATATGCCCAGGCTAAATTATCTAAGCTTATTGAAAACGGTCCTATAACACCCAGCATTGATTTATTAATGTGAAAAATAACTTGGAAGAAAAATATCATGGTAAATCAATACTGCCATCAATCGAATAATTGTTAAATATTTAGTCAATGTCTTCTATATGTATTACTAGATAAGAAGCATTATTCCTGACTACAAAGAGCTTATAGCCTTTATGACTATTCCTCTGTGTTTCTTGAAACTATTCATAGTTTAATTTTGCATTTTTAAAAAATCAATCCATTTGGGTGAAGTACAACCACCTTACCTTAAATATAAGAAACTCAGTAATATCATATAGGTTAATATGAATTAATATTTTTAAAAGATTGGATGGTTGAGCATTTCCTAAGAAAGCCTTTAGGGTGGGCTTTGGTTTTTCCCTGAAGATGCATGCAATAAAGTCTTTAGGAAGTGACATCTTTCATGAAAATTTCTCCTCTTACAGGTCCCAAAACTTGTACCCTTGGAAGTGGCATCCAACCTACGACTAGGACCGAGCTGATAAAACAAGTCCTTGGGGGAACACAGCAAAGTGCGTGTCTGTTGCTGTGTAGCTGCACAGTGTGCACAGATTTTAACACCCAAAATCAGGCAACTGTTTTACCTTTCTAGATGCAAAAAAAAAAAGAAAGAAAGAAAGAAAGGAAAAAAAAAACCAAACAAACAAAAACAAATTCTCCAGAAGTTCACTTGTGTCGAATCAAAATAAAATCATCGAAATGAAAAACCCTTTTTCTTTCCAGTTAAAGATTAAATCTGGGTCAAATGAAATTTCAGGAATTTTATTATATCCTAGAAAAACTAAAGTGACCCTATGGAATTACAAAGGGGCATGCATAAAACAGTATTAGACAGCTTTAAAACTTGGCCATAAATTCAGGAAATGCAAGTGAATACGCATGATGAATGGTTTCTTGCTTTACCGTCATACATGTTATGTTCCATAGCATTACCTGATACGCTAAGTGTGTTATTCCTTGTGGCGATGCATAGTTCCTGTTGCAATGAATGTGGTGCAGTAACGCATTTTCCTCGATCATAGCAGAAGCATATTCGATGTCCTGTCTCAGTTAACTTCTCTCATTTTTACCAAATAAACCTTGGGGTGCCTGGGTGGCTCAGTCAGTTAAGTGTCTGCCTTCAGCTCAGGTGGTGATCCCAGGGTCCTCAAATTGAGCCCCATGTTGGGCTCCCTGCTCAGCGGGGAGTCTGCTTCCCCTCTCCCTCTGCCTGCCACTACCCCCACTAGTACTAGCTCTCTCTCTCTCAAGTAAATAAGATCTTTAAAAATAAATAAATACGTTCAAAATCATTAGCCATCAGGGAAATTCAAATCAAAACCACATTGGGATAACACCTTATGCCAGTTAGAATGGCAAAAATTGACAAGGCAAGAAACAATAAATGTTGGAGAGGATGTGGAGAAAGGGGATCCCTCTTACACTGTTGGTGGGAATGCAAGTTGGTACAGCCACTTTGGAAAACAGTGTGGAGGTCCCTTAAAAAGTTAAAAATAGAGCTACCCTATGATCCAGCAATTGCACTACTGGGTATTTACCCCAAAGATACAGACATAGTGAAGAGAAGGGCTATATGCACCCCAGTGTTCATAGCAGCATTGTCCACAATAGCTAAATTGTGGAAGGAGCCGAGATGCCCTTCAACAGATGACTGGATTAAGAAGATGTGGTCCATATATACAATGGAATATTACTCAGCCATCAGAAAGAACGATTACCCAACATTTGCAGCAACATGGACGGGACTGGAGGAGATTATGCTAAGTGACATAAGTCAAGCAGAGAAAGACAATTATCATATGGTTTCACTCATTTATGGACCATAAGAAATAGCAGGAAGATCTGTAGGAGAAGGAAGGGAAGAATGAAGGGGGGGTAAACGGAAGGGGGAATGAACCATGAGAGACTATGGACTCTGGGAAACAAACTGAGGACTTTAGAGGGGAGGAGGGTGGGGGACTGGGATAGGCCAGTGATGGGTATTAAGGAGGGCACATATTGCATGGTGCACTGGGTGTTATGTGCAAATAATGAATCATGGAACATTACATCAAAAACTAAGGATATACTGTATGGTGACTAACATAACATAATAAAAAATTATTATAAAAAAACATGAATAAACAAAAAAAAGAAGTTGTTAAAGTGAAAAATGCTAAATTATTGAAAAACTTTTCCTTTTTTTTTTTGGTCTGACAGTTGTACTAATGACTGCTGGTGTAGACCTTGGCTTTACTGGCTTCATAACATTTCTTACGACACTGGGAATTGGATTGTGAAATATTTCATAAATGCAATAATTCTGAGTAATAGAAAAACATGAAAAAATAAATAAAAATAAATAAACATATCTTTAAGGGATGCCTGGGTGGCTCAGTCAGTTAAGAGTCGGCCTTCAGCTCAGGTCATGATCCCAAGGTCCTGAGGTCAGGCCCGCATTGGGCTCCCTGCTCAGCAAGGAGTCTGGTTCTCCCTCTGCCTCCCCCCTGCTTGTGCTTGCTCTCTGTCTCTCAAATAAAGAAAAATCTTAAAACACACACATACACACACACATACACTAAAGCTTTATCTTCAACATACTCCAAAAGAAGCAAGTAATCAGAGGGATTCTGTCTGTAAAATTGATATAAAATATAACACAAAATATCTTAATATGAATCTGTAAAAAAAATAATAAAATGGTATCGTGTTTCCAAACTTTATGGCTACCGTTTATATAAAACGGAACTGATAACTGGTACTTAACTTTCCATTGGTCTCCAGCATTTGTCTTAATCCTACATGTAGGTAAAAGCCCAGTGAAATCAGCCATTATATTCACTTTTAAATTGTTGACTAATAAATTGTTCTTACCTTATAGCTATTTTAGATACTATAGTATCATCTTAAAGATACTATGGCTATTTCTGTTTCCCTCTTTCCATTGGCTTTTGAAAGCCTGGAACAAAATGTATGTCCCATCTGTACAGAATCTTACTGCATACATTTTGAGAAGTAACCTCATTTCAAGGTTCATTTTAACTTTCCTATGACATTTTCCCATTGTATTCATTTTCTCACCTACTTCAGAAAAACAAACCTGCTTTTCTCTTCACAAAGGTAATAAATATTTGCTACATAAGATATGTAAAATATATATACAAAAAAAGAAGAAAATAAAAATGATCGGTCCATTCACCACCCATTTTTAGTTCTTAATATTTTGTACCTTTCCCATGCATGTATATGTGTTTCTAAAAGTGGCTCGTTTTACACATTTCACACAATGCTTTCTGAATTTAACAATGCATTTAACATCTTCAATAGAATTAAATACTATTCTACAACATCATTTTAAATTGCATGTAAATTATATTTACCTACAAAATGGATATACTGTATTTTAACCAATTTCTTATCGTGTATTCATTTTCCATTCTTTGCCATTATAAACAATAGTGCAACATAGCTACACATAGTGAATATAACTAAATATTTGCCCTCACCTTTGATTATTTCCTTAGGCTAAATTCCTAAGAGAATAATTGCTAGGTCAGACAGAATGCAGAGTCTTAAGGCTTTGTAGTGTGTTGCCAATATTCCCTAACAAAAGATCGCACCAGCTAAATACACACACAATGTCTAAGTAGCCCTTGTCTAACCCCCTTACCAATATTGGGGTTGTGTTGGTTTGGTTTTCATGTTATTGTTTTTACCGTACAAATTTTATAAGTCACCTTATGTCTTGACTAGAATATGTGGGATATAAACAATTAAAAATAAAACAAAAAATACTCTAGTAAAATAAAAAGCCATGCGGCACACATCTGAAAATCAGCTTAGGTAAGATGTTTCAAAACATTCATATCAAAAATTACCTAAATGCATAAAAATGTATGGTAGGTTTGTTGGTCCTTGCTGAAATTGGTGTCATGTGACTCCTCAATCTTCCCACACACCTGCCAAAAATAAAAGGTTCCAGGAAGGAAGTTCTGTACAAACTCAGACTGTTATTAATTATATTCTTATCCACACACATGCACATACCAATAACAATTGATGGTTCACCAGGTTCCATGGCAAAATAAAAAGCAGACAAAGTGGGGTACATGGGTGGCTCAGTCAGCTAAGCAGCAGACTCTTTATTTCAGATCGGGTCACGATCTTAGGGTCCTGAGATCGAGATTGAGCTCTCTGTCAGTCTCATGCTGGAGCATGGAGCCTGCTTGAGATTCTCTCTCTCCCTCTCCATCTGCCCCTCCCCCCTAATAAATAAATCTTAAAAAAAAAAAAAACAGACGAAGTGTCAGAATTTATTTCATCCATCAATAGAATGGCAGCCAGAGAATGCGTTTTATTGCGCACTTCTCAAAAAGAAAATGTAGGGGCGCCTGGGTGACTCAGCCGTTAACCATCTGCCTTCGGCTCAGGTCATGATCCCAGGGTCCTAGGAACGAGGCCCGCATCGCATCAGGGTCCCTGCTCAGCGGGAAGCCTGCTTCTCCCTCTCACACTCCCCTTGCTTGTGTTCCCTCTCTCGCTGTCTCTATCAAATAAATAAATAAAATCTTAGAAAGAAAGAAAGAAAGAAAGAAAGAAAGAAAGAAAGAAAGAAAGAAAGAAAGAAAGAAAAGAAAAGAAAGAAAATGTAGTGTCACGACTTGTAATAATCCACTGTGGTCCAATCACCTTTGGCATCAATCACCTTATTATGTGTACCAGTGTGTCCCAGGCTTTATAGAAGAAAATGACCTTACTGACCAACCATCAGATAAGCATGTACTTTGAGTTCTTTTGTAGCCTTCAGGAGTGGATTTATACTATTCCATTCAAGTTCTTGCCTGGTTTCCTTTTTGATTAACTGTATAAAATTTCAATGTAGATATATAGCTATCAGCCTAGAACCAGTTAGAACAACCTGCCCAGTACCTGGAATGAAACATGCACCCTGGGCCTTATTAATATTATGTTCTGATGGATTGTACTGATGTACCCTGTACTGAGGGTTAATGGTTTGGAAGGTGTAGTGAATTAAATAGTTTCCCCCAAAATCCATGACCACCTGGAACTTCAGAATGTGAATTATTTGGAATAGGATCTTTACAGATGTAATTAGTTTCATTAAAATGAGGTCATAGGCCATAAAGTGAGGATGAAGAAGGTCCTAAATCCAATAACTGATGTCTTTGTAAGATGGCCATGTGAACACACAGAGACACACAGGGAAAATGCCGTGTGAAAATAGAGATTGGGACCGGTGATGGGTAGTAAGGAGGGCACGTATTGCATGGTGCATTGGGTTTTATACGCAATTAATGAATCATCGAACTTTACATCAGAAACCAGGGATGTACTGTATGGTGACTAACATAATATAATAAAAAAACATAAAAAGAAAAAAAAAAGAAAATAGAGATTGGAGTGACAGGAGTCTACCAACCGAGGAATGCCAAATAACCACCAAAAGCAAGAAGAGAGGCATAGAGAGTAGATTCTCCCTCAGAGCCTCCTGAAGGCATCAAACTGCCAGCACCTTGATTTTGGACTTCAGTCTCCAGAATTGTGAGATAATACATTTCTGTTGTTTTAAGCCCCCCGGTTTGTGGTACAGAGGTAAGTACATTGCTACCAAAAGCATCTACAATAGGATTTTAATGCAGTCTAGCTATGGCATCTGTTACCAGGTTGATTGCCAGGATTGACTTATTGATCTGGCATCTTAGCCCAGAGTTCCCTTTCTCTGAGAGCTCCATGTGTGTTCTTCCAAAAGTGTCAACTTAATCAAAAAGAATGACATTTCCAAACTGACAAAGTCTATTCTTAGTCAAGATATATGGGGAGTTATCCTCCCTGGCTAAATCTTTCCAACAAGCATTGACATCATTTTGCAAGTTAATGTAGGTTAGCCAAATCTGTTTTACAAAGTATCTCTCTCCACATGATATTTTTACAAAGTATCTCTCTCCACATGATATTTTATTATAGTATCAGTAAAACCAGAGTTCCATATTAATTTCATTCAGAAAACATATAAATTATGTAAGATTGCATGTATACAAGACTTGACCTTGAAATTCTAGTCATTTCAAAGACAAATCATATTTTCCTTGATCTTACAACAGAACAGGTAACCTTTATGAGTGAGTATAAGGTAGAAGCTGGAAAATATTTAAATTTATTGTATTTATCCCACAAAGTCAGACTTTGGGTGTTAAAGTGAAACTTAATGTCTGTGGAGAGGACCCAAGAAAATCAATCATATCCATAGGAAACTCCATCAGGTACAAACCTTGTCCATTCCTTTACAGTACTTTTTTATGATTTTTCATAGTATTTTTAAAGGAAATCTTGACATTAATCATTTTTATTTTTAAAAAGTCAACATTATATTGTTTGGGGTTTTTTAAAGATTTTATTTATTCATCTGACACACAGAGAGGGAGCGCGCACAAGCAGGGTAGCAGCAGAGGGAGAGGGAGAAGCAGGCTCCCCGCTGAGCAGGGAGCCTGATGTGGGGCTCCATCCCAGCACCTTGGGATCATGACCTGAGCCAAAGACAGACACTTAACCAACTGAGCCACCCAGGCCCCAAGTCAACATTACATTGTAAAACAAAATGGAAACTGTTTTGGTCCATCCAGAAGTGGAAAACCAGTTACCTAAACAAATTGTTTAGGGAAGAGATTCTGACCGCCAGTCAGCCTCTAAAGCATTCAGTGGACTTGGCTATGCTGAATCTAAGCTACATTGAGAAGGATCTCTTAGTATCTGGGACAGACGTCAAATTTAACCACAGAAACATTTTACTTAGGAGATCAACTAAGCAACTCAATGATTTATATCACTGAAAAAAAAAAGAGTTGCTGTTAATTAGCTCCCTAAGCTTTCTATACCTCATCTCTTCTTGAAGAGATTGCCAATGATAATGTTACATTAAGTTATTTTAATATCCACTTTGTGGAGATATTAGTATTTGTGATATTGAGAAAAATATTGAGGAATGTAGATGAAATATTTGGTAAAACACCAAAACAGAATTTTTTAAAGAACACATTGTCAGCAAATAAAAGAACTCTTAACAGAATGAACTCTGCAGCCTCTTTGCAAACTGGGTCTAGAGACACAAAAAGTCCTAATATGTGGGTCTAGTATGGGGCAAGAGGAGCAGGAATTAGTGGCACCAAGCTACAGCAAATGAATAACCGTAGAGTTTCCGTGTGTTGCCCTTTCTGAGTCCTCTTCCCCGTCACCTTTCCTCCTGCACCCTCTGGTACCCCACACCATTAGCACATGATTCTAAACTTCCGTTTTCGATCTTCTACCCTTTTGAGAATCTGATGGCATTACACATTGTCTTCAAAAAGTGGTGCATTTGCTCACGTAATTATGAACACCATTCTAAGAGTCTTTATGGACTCTTTCCATCTAGGGATGGACATATGTACTCCTCTTCCTTTTCATTATGAACCTTTGCCTTAACTGCTTACCAAATCTAAGAATCAAATAAACTGATCTGTCTTAAAATGCAATAAGGCTTAATATTTGGCTATTCTCTCCCAGAAGGGAATTTTAAATGAGGTGGCTTCATCTCTAACTGATATAACTTATCAAAATGATAGAAGCAGTGTCGTGCAATGGGAGAGCTGCATTTTGCCTGCTAAGGGCCCCTTCCTGAAACCCCTACATCAAAGCCTCATATAAGGTAAACTCAATTCTAGGGATGCCTTCCCTAGAACCCAAGCAAAATATATAAAATTGAACTCATCTTTCCCCCAGAAATACATTCTCCTTCCATTGCCTTCATAATCTAGATTCAGAATCTTAGAATTACTTTGATCCTCAATTCTTCTCCCCTTATTCAATCAATCATCAAATACTATCATTTTTCCTGTATAATGTCTTTCATATCCTCGATGTAATCAAATTCCTCTATGTATTAGTTTCCTATTTCTGCTGTAACAAATTAACACAAATTTAGTGGCTTAAAACAAAGCAAATTTATTCTTTCACACTTTTGGAGGCCAGAAGTCCCAAGTGAGTCTTACAGAGATAAAATCAAGTTGTTGGCAAGGCTGATTACTTCTGGAAGCTCCAGAGGAAAATGAGTTCCTTACCTCTCCCAGCTTCTAGAAGCTGCTCACATTACTTAGCTTGTGGCTACATCACTCCAATCTCTACTTCCAGACTAGCATTACCTTCTCCTAGCTTTGACCCTCCTGCCTCCCTCTTATAAAATCCTTATGATTACACTGGGCATACCTGGATAATCCAGCATAATCTCCCCATCTCAAGATCCTTGATCACATCTGCAAAGTCCCTTTTATCATATAAGAGAACATATTTACAGGTTCCAGAGAGTAGGATGCAGACATCTTTGGGGGACCATTATTCAGCTTACCACGTTCTACATCACCTCTTCCTCAACCCTAGTTTTGATCCTTAACTGTACCCCTGGACTACTTCAACATTTCCCTAAGTGGCTTTCTTGACCTCAGCCTCTCTCCCAATTCCTTGGCCATTCTAGATATGAACTAAGTTTTAATGAGTATTTGTCATGTCTTGAATGGCCAAAACTTGACCCTAGCATACCTTGGCCCAGCATTGTTCACTCCTGTCAAACTGATCATAATGTCCCCCTATCTACACAAACCAAGGATATGCCTATATTTGTTCATATCACACCTCCTCTCACCTCTAAAATTCTCCCATTGTACTGGAGTCTGACATAAGTCCCACTTCCATGAAACCATCTCAACAGGTCCAACTCACAAATCAACTTCCTATAGCACTTTTTGTGAAGACAATGCCCCTAGCACTTATTACATGCTATTTGTGTGTGTCTCCACCACTTTCCCACTATATGATCTTTGAGAAGTCGTTTTCCCTTCCTGTGCCTCTGTTTCCCTGTCTATAAAACTGATAATATTTATACTCTCATCATAGGAATGTTCTGATTATTCAATGTATTAACAATGCACTTAAAATGCTCAGCATACAACACTTAATAAATGTTAACTCCTCTTCCTTTTTCTTCTATTTGCCTTCTTTAGCATATGAGCCATATTAAAAATTCCTTCAGGGAAGGGACTATTTTTTATGCATTATATACCATATAAATTGTAAGATAATAGGTACATCTTTTATCACTACTATTGTTGATGACAATAATTATCATATAAGAGATCATTCTAATAATATTTCAGAACTCCAATCTGGTCCTTCCCACTTTCTATTTCTCATTCTGGCTATACAAGTGAACACCTTCTCTTCCATCAAACTATTTACATTTCTATTAAAATATTTAGAGAATACTTGTGCTTGATTCACTGTGGAAACACCTAAGGGCAATGGTTGGCAAATAGGTGATCTTTATCAAGTATTGGCACAGAGAATTACCTGCGTTCAAGAATCTGCCTGTTGCATTGCTTTCTTTACTTCTAAGTTATCATTTGAAAAAGGAAAAGGTTGTAGTTGATCAACTGCAAAGCCCTTTGAATCTCTAAAAGTCACTATTCCTTTAATTCTGTGAATAGAGTAAGAAACTACTTTGACCAAGAAACAACCCTTTCTTCTTATGTTTATTTTTTCTCTCCAGGATTTTATTTAAATTCAAGTTAATCAACCTATAGCATAGTATTAGTTTCAGGAGTAGAATTTAGTGATTCATCACTTACATACAACACCCAGTGCATCACAAGTGCCCTCCTTAATGCCCACCACCCATCTAGCCCATCCCCACCCACTTCCCCTCTGGCAACCCTCAGTTCGTTCTCTATCATTAAGAGTCTCTTATGGTTTGCTTCCCTCTCTGTTTTTATCTTATTTTATTTTTCCTTCCCTTCCCCTATGTTTATCTGTTTTGTTTCTTAAAGTCTGCATATGACTGAAATCATACGGTATTTGTCTTTCTCTGACTGACTTATTTCGCTTGGCATAATACACTGTAGTTCCATCCAAGTCATTGCAAATGCCAAGATTTCATTCTTTTTGATGGCTGAGTAATATTGCATTGTATATATATAAACCACAACTTTTTTTTTAAAGATTTTATTTATTTATTTGACAGAGAGAGAGACAGACAGCGAGAGAGGGAACACAAGCAGGGGGAATGGGAGAAGAAGAAGCAGGCTCCCAGCAGTGCAGGGAGCCCAATGCAGGGCTCGATCCCAGGACCCTGGGATCACACCCTGAGCCAAAGGCAGACGCTTAACGACTGAACCACCCAGACGCTTAACGACTGAACCACATCTTTATCCATTCATCAGTTGATGGACATTCAGGCTCTCTCCATGGTTCAGCTATTGTTGGTAATGCTGCTATAAACATGGGGGTGCATGTGCCCCTTCGAATCAGTATTTTTGTATCCTTTGGATAAATACCTCGTAGTGCAATTGCTGGATCATAAGGTAGTTTTCTTTTTAACTTTTTTTTAAAGATTTTATTTATTTTATTTATTTGACAGAGATAGAGACAGCCAGAGAGAGAGGGAACAAAAGCAGGGGGAGTGGGAGAGGAAGAAGCAGGCTCATAGCGGAGGAGCCTGATGTGGGGCTGGATCCCATAACGCCGGGATCACGCCCTGAGCCGAAGGCAGGCGCCCAACCGCTATGCCACCCAGGCGCCCCTTCTTTTTAACTTTTTGAGGAATCTCCATACTGTTCTCCAGAGTGGCTGCACCAGTTTGCCTTCCCACCAACAGTGTGAGAGGGTTCCCCTTTCTCTGCATCCTCACCAACATCAGTTGTTTCCTGACTTGTTAATTTTAGCCATTCTGACAGGTGTGAGGTGGTAGCTCATCGTGGTTTGGATTTGCATGCTCCTGATGATGAGTGATGTTGAGCATCTTTTCATGTGCCTGTTAGCCATCTGGATGCCTTCTTTGGGAAAATGTCTATTCCTTTCTTCTGCCCTTTTCTTAACCGGATTATTTGGTTTTGGGGTGTTGAAGTTCATAAGTTCTTTATAGATTTTAGATATTAATTCTTTATCAGATATGTCATTTGCAAATATCTTCTCCCATTCTGTAGGTTGACTTTTAGTTTTGTTGATTGTTTCCTTCACTGTGCAGAAGTTTTTATCTTGAGGAAGTCCCAATACTTCACTTTTGCTTTTGTTTCCCTTGCTTCTGGAGATGTGTCTAGTAAGAAGTTGCTACGGCCAAGGTCAAAGGGGTTGCTGCCTGTGTTCTCCTCCAAGATTTGGGTGGATTCCTATCTCACATTCAGGTCTTTCATCCATTTTGAAGTTTTTTGTGAGTGTATGACATGAGAAAGTGGTCCGGTTTCATTCTTCTGCGTGTGGCTGTCCAATTTTTCCAACACTATTTGTTGAAGAGACTGTCTTTTTTCCACTGGATATTCTTTCCTGCTTTGTTGAAGATTAGTTGACCATCATTCGGTTCTGTATTCTGTTCCATTGATTGTTGTGGGTCCATCATTGTTGTGGGTCCATCATTGGGTTTTCTATTCTGTTTCATTGATCTTTGTGTTTGTTTTTGTGTCAGTATCATACTTTCGGATGATGACAGCTTTGTAATACAGTTTGAAGTCCGGGATTGTGATGCTACCAGCCTTGGTTTTCTTTTTCAACATTTCTTTGGCTATTCAGGGTACTTTCCTGTTCCATACAAATTTTAGAATTGTTTGTTCTAGCTCTATAGAAAGTGGATGTTATTTTGATAGGGATTGCATTGAACGTGTAGTTTGTTTTGGGTAGTATAGACGTTTTTACAATATTTGTTCTTCCAAGCCATGAGCATGGAATGTTTTTCCATTTTTTGTGTCGTCTTCAATTTCATAAGTGTAGTTTTCAGAGTCCAGATCTTTTACCTCTTTGGGTAGGTTTATTCCTAGGCATCTTATTGGTTTTGGTGTAACTGTAAATGGGATCGATTCTTTGATTTCTCTTTCTGCTGCTTCATTATTGGTATATAGAAATGCAACATGTTTCTGTACACTGATTTTATATCCTGTGACTTTGCCGAATTCATGTATTGGTTCTAGCAGTTTTTTGGTGGACTTTTTTGGGTTTTCTACATAGAGTATCATGTCGTCTGCAAAGAGTGAAAGTTTGTCTTCTTCCTTGATGATTTGGATGCCTTTTATTTCCTTTTGTTGTCTGATTGCTGAGGCTAGGGCCCTTTCTTATCTTTAAATCATTTCCTCAAACACTGTTTTCATTTGGTATCACCATTCTATGGTGCCAATTTATGATAACATGTCTGTTTACGGAGACAGAAAAGTCTTTTCCACTTACTGCTAGATATGATTAAGTCAACAGCTATTACTTAAATAGCTATTACTTGAAACTATCTTCAGTATTATAACTCTATTTTATATATGCATAAACATAAAGTATCTTTTGTTACAAGGCAAAAATTTTTAAAGATTTTATTTATTTATTCAACAGAGATAGAGACAGCCAGCAAGAGAGGGAACACAAGCAGGGGGAGTGGGAGAGGAAGAAGTAGGCTCATAGCGGAGGAGCCTGATGTGGGGCTCAAACGCTGGGATCATGCCCTGAGCCGAAGGCAGACGCTTAACCGCTGTGCCACCCAGGCGCCCCACAAGGCAAAAATTTTTAAATCAACATATATATGTAGCACTCACATAAATGTTCATTTGATCAAAGATAATATAATAAAATATACTTTTAGAAACAAATGTATGATTACAGTTGAAAATGGGAAGATGTAATTAATATGATCTTTGGCCAGAAACATCTGAACCCTACTCTAGGTCAACAACCTCTTCCCTTAAGGTCCACAAGGGAAATACATGCACAAAGAAAGATGTAAATAAAAATAAGCACTTTGTTAAAATAAAAAAAAAAGCAACAACAAACACATTTGCTATTAGATAAGGTTTAATGCCAGACTTCAATGCAGAACTTTAGGGAATAATCTGAAACTTGATGAACAAGTGCCTTTGCCTAAGCTCATTATTTCCTATTTCCTCTATTTCTGCCCCACCGCTCAAATCCAAGTCTTAGATCTTCCTATTCTAATGCCCACTACAATATTATTTATATATCTACCATAAGACTCTAGTCTGAGAAAGCACGACCCAATTAATGTCCTTTAACTTTACCAATCCAAAACAAACAAGCAAAAACTTTACCAATCTCTAGCAACTCTTCCTCCTAGGAGAGAAGAAAATGCCGTGGCCACAACTCGAGGAATAAAACATCAATTCCTCCTTTACACCATATAGCAAAATAAATTTCAGAAAAGTTTAAGAAATAACAAAAACCTCAGAAAAAAATAATAAGTGATTGCTTACAAAATTTTGTGGAGAAGAAAGACTCTAAGCATGGTATCATGAAACAAAATGGAAAAGATTAATGGGCTTTATTACTTGAAACGTAAGCAGAAAATTAAACCTGAAAAAAAGTTAAAAGGCAACAGTTTACTGGGAAAATATCTGTACTACATATAACAAAGGCTTTTACAATAAATAAGAAAAAAATACTCTTAAGAAATAGCAGAAGTCTTCATGAGGTAAAGTGCACACACACATTAATGGGGAGACCTATCCAGCATTTTCAGGGAATCCTTCCCTGAAGAGAAAACATTTAAGCTTAAAGCTTAAGGATGTGAGGAGTTGCCAGGCAGGGAAAGAGCATCCCCAGCAGAAGGAACAGCATGTGTCAAAGTTCTGAGGCTGAGAAGAGCTTGTCATTGTTAAAGCACTGAAAGGACTGCCAGCTCGCCAGTGTGGCAAGAGCAGAGTGGGCAGAGCGGACAATGGCAGGAGAGAAGCTTGGAGAGAAAGTCAGGGACATACCATGCAGAGTGTTATAGGGGTTTTGGTTCTATTGGAAGTGCAGTGAGAAGCCCCTGGGAGGGGGAGGGGCAGGTGCTAAACAGATCACTGGTTCCTGGAGAGATGGCAAGGGATGGAAGGGGAACAATAGCAGACCTAGAAAGACCAGTTAGGAAGTTATCATGGCTATTAGAGTAATCCAGGCTATAAATGGTAGTGGCATGTGTTCAGATGATGGCAGTAGAGACGAAAAGAAGTAAATGTTGCCGAAATCTATTTTGGAGGAAGAAGAGAAGGGAGTGGGAGTGGGGGGTTGAGAGAGAGGAAAACAAAGAAAAGTCCTAGATTTCTGGCAAGAGCAGCTGGTTGAACATCAATGCCCTTCACTAAGGTAAGGCAGGTTGAAAGAGGTACAGGTTTTAGAATGTAAATCAGGAGGATAAGATCCTTGAGGGGGCATCTGTGTTTCAACTTTGCTTACCAGTATACACCCAGCACACTGGCTGACACAATGAATACCACTCGAATTGGGTCTGATGGCAATCCTGTGACATCCCGACAATTCACCCCTTATTATAAGAGGGGATTCGGTAAAGGTAACTGAAATATTAAATGGATATGGGATATACATAGTCAAAAGGTTCACATTTTGGGGCACCTGGGTGGCTCAGTCGGTTGAGCAACCTCCTCTTAGTTTGGGTTCAGGTCATGATCTCAGAGTCTTGAGATGGAGCCCCAAGTTGGGCTCCACGCTCAGCAAGAAGTCTCCTTGGGATTCTCTCCCTCTCCCTCTGTCCCTCCCCCCCACTCAAACTCTCTGTCTCTCTAAAATAAATAAATAAATCTTTAAAAAAAATTAGAAGATTCACATTTCAAATTTATGAATAAAGTGACAGTGATAAGTTAATGCCTTCCACATAAATGAGCCTTATGTAAAGCAAGGGACTTTTTAACAGAATATTTTATGTAAAGAATGTCTGATGCTGTGAATTGGTACTTTGGGAAGAAAAAGTCACAAGAATTTCAATGTAGATGAGGGCTCTTTATTATTTGAAGTTATTAAATTCTACTGTTTTAGAGACTTGACTCTTAAGGCACTGCAGTCTCCCACTGCTGGCTTTTAGTAGCCAGAGGAGCAAACAGGAGAGCAAGTGACATCACCTTTGTGTCATCTGTTGGCGCTTGTCAGATTAGACAGGCTAAAGAGGGGCCCTCAGATGACATTGAGACCAAATAAGTATTCAGCTTTTAAACTCTGAGGGCAACATGGTGTTTAGCATAATCACATTGACATGCTATTTGCATGTCCCAACTCTCTAGAATACAGATTATGCACTGTGTGAAAAGGAGAAATCCTATACAGAAGAATCTTCATTGGTGTTCTGCCAAAAGGTATCTAGACTTCAAAAATTTCAACAGGTAATTGGCATCTAGTGTCCTTACTATTCCAATAAAGGCTTTTCAAAAATTGGCACCAGCTGTTATTGAAAATCAAATTTGATCAGAGAGACTCCAAACTGAGTTAAATTATCCAGATCTGAAGTTGTGTATCTTGTCTAAGTAAGATGTGAAAAAAAACCAAACAAAAATTCTCTAGGACATCCAAGCAAAACATTTTTTAAAAAATTATGGAAGTTGGGGCACCTAAACGTGGCTCAGTTGTTTTTGCGTCCAACTCTTGATTTCAGCTCAGGTCATGATCTCAGGGTTGTGAGATTTGATTCAATTTGGCTTAAAAGTGGACCCTTGCCTTACCTGTTGGTGTCTCCATCTCTTCAGTTATAAAATGGAGATGGTAATAGTACCTACCTCATAGGGTGGTCCCAGGTTAAATGAGATAATGTGGTGAAGCACTTAGAGTAGTGCTCAGCGGGGAGTCTGCTTGGGATTTTCTCCCTCTCCTTTTCTTTCTCAACCCCTCCCCGTGCTCACCCACTTTCTCTCTCTCTCTCTCTCTCAAATAAATAAATAACTTTTAAAAAATTCTGTAAGTATTAAAAACAATTATTAATTCCATATGATCCAGCAATTCCACTTGTGGGGATACACCCAAAAGAGTTGAAATCAAGGTCTCAAAAAGATATTTGTATACCATGTTCATAGCAGCACTACTTACAATTAAAAGGTAAGAGTAACCCAAGTGTCCACCAGGGGATGACTGGATAAACAAAATGTGATATATACGTACAATGGAATATGATTCAGCCTTAAAAATGAAGGCAATTCTGACGCATGCTATAACATGGATGAACTCTGAACACATTATGTTAAGTGAAATAAGCCAGCCACAAAAAAAAAGGCGAATATTTGATGATTCCATTTTATGAGGAATCTATAGTGGTCAAATTCATGGAGGCTAAAGTGGAATGGTCGTTGCCAGGGAGAAATGGGGAGTCAGTTACTATTGAATGGAAATAGAGTTTCAATTTGGGGAGACAAAAACGTTCTGAAGATGAGTAGTGGTGACAGTTGCACACCAACGTGAATATATTTCCTGCTACTGAACTGTATATTTTTAAATGGCTAAAATGGTAAATTTTATTGTATGTGTATGTCATCACAATGAATATAACAATTGAGATGACTACTTTAAGTAGTAAGTGCTCTGTCATATGAGCAATTTTATCTTGTCTGACAGGATAAGACATTTAAGGGTGGGATCCTACTCATGCTATCTCCCAAATGTCTGACACAGTGGGTTTTAGTTAATAGTAGGATCGCTTTGAGACAATAGTGTGATGAGTATGGTTACCTAGAAGCAAATGTAGTCTTAATGTACCCTATAAGAATTCTCTAGAATGAAAAAAAAGGTAGTCTGCCTCTCTTCTCTTCTGACAAGTCCGTATGGAGTTCCATTCAGCTACTGGGACCTCCTTTCAGAAAAACATGGGAGAAACTGAAATGGGTTCAGGGAGGAGTAATCAGGAGAAAAGGGGGATCTGAAAAACAGTGTATGATAAATAAATTAAGGATGTCACACTAGCTGTAATGAAAAGGAATAATGTGTTTTTTTATGCCTAGGAAGAAGAGCGTTAAGACCAAATTTTGGAAGCCACACAGTGAGACAGGTAGTTTTGGATCAGTAGAAGGAAGAACTGCCTGACAGTTTCCATAGTACTTTATTGGTACCCCTCTTATAGAACTTTCCATCTTCTATCTTTAACTAACGTTACTTCCAGAAATTACCTCAATATCCACATAGCACCAGCTGGTACACATATTAGGCCCTGAATACTTGTTGAGTGAACTAAAGAGTGTGAGAATGAGTAAGCAAATGACTGCCGGAGTAGCCAAAGACGGAGCTGAGCTGCCCTGGGAAGGAGAGATTCAAACACAGACTCACTGACTATCTGGCAGAGATGTTACAGAATATATCTGAGTTTCGTTTACTTCGTTGGATTAGATGACTTTTAAAAGCCTTTCAAACCCTGAAGATCTATGATTTCATGATCTGGGTTTAAGTCCTGGCTTTGCCACTTAGCAAAGGTAAAATCACGTAGATGCTTTGCTCAAATGGCACTATAGCAAATACTTTGCTTGTAGCATAAATTCTGCGGAGGATCAAAATAACATATTAAAACAAAACACCAGAAACAAAACAAGAAGTCTAACTGTGTCCCTACCTTAACTAGCAAGAAGGAGTGCATGAACTTGAAGAGAAAGCCCTCGGGGAGGTGAGTGGAAGTCTGAGCTCTGAGGGATGAGGACCAGAGGAACTGGCTGTATTATAGGGCTTGCCCCTGAGGGTAAGGTTTAACCCCAAACACTGTGTACCAAGGGACATAATAATTTCAGGCTTGATGAGGGTCACAGTTCTGCCTATTGCAAGTCAATCCCACAAAGGAAGCGATGCCTTAAGAGTAATTCTCATAGGGGCGCCTGGCTGGCTCAGTCGGAAGAGCACGCAGCTCTTGATCTCAGGGTCATGAGTTCATCACCACATTGGCTTTAGAGATTACTTAAAAACAAAAGCAAGAGTACATTCTCATATATTGCCGTGGGGGCGTGGGGAATAGAAAACAACCACGGGTTGTTTTTGACCAAGGTCTCAGCCAAGTGAATGGGATTCAGGTTATTCAGAATACTTCAGCGGCAGCAGCGAAATCCAGGCCTGTAGGCCAACGTGGAGGGAAGTAGAGTCAAGTCTGGCTCAACCTAGGTACAACTGACCTTTGAACAATGAGCAGGTTGGGGGCACCGATCCCCCACAGAGCCAAAAATCCACATAAAACTTCTGAGTCCCCCAAAACTTAAATACTAATAGCCTATTGTTGACTGGAAGACTTATCGATAACATATACAGTAGATTAACATATATTTTGCATGATATATATTTATTACATACTTACTCATATTAACATTAGCTAAATAAAAATGTTATTAAGAAAATCATAAAGAAGCAGGGCGCCTGGGTGCTCAGTCATTTGGGTGTCTGTCTTTTACTCAGGTCATGATCTCAGGGTCTTGGGATGGAGCCCCAAGTTGGGCTCCCTGCTCAGCAGGGAGTCTGCTTCTCCTTTTTACCCTCCCTCTGTGTGCGCTCTCTCTCTCAAATAAATAAATAAATAAATCTTAAAAATAATCATAAGGAAGAGAAAATACATTTACAGTACTGTACTGTATTTACCAAAAAAATTCCATGTATAACTGGACCAGCATAGTTCAAACCTGAGTCATTCAAGGTTCAACTACATTTAAAACTCTAGCCTTAAAGCATTAAGATGAATACCAGGCCGCAGCTGTTAGGTCTGGTGCTGCAACTCTACTGCCTGCCATGATCAAAACAGACTCTTCACCTGCCTGAGGTTCAACCTGCAGGAAGAAACTATCATGCAGACAGATGTATCAGGGGGAGAGACAGGACTAAACTGGAAAACTGCCCTGGGGTACAAAGGGCTATACAGGTGTACATGTTTACAGCTTAGTGATTAGAAAACTGACTCTGGGGGCCAGTTGTGGGGGACTGAATCAGAGTTGATTCAATTCAACTTAAAAGTGGACCCCTGCCTTACCTTTAGGTGTCTCCATTTCTTCAATTGTAAAATGGAGATGGTAATAGTACCTACCTCATAGGGTGGTCCCAGGTTAAATGAGATAATGTGGTGAACCACTTAGAATAGTATAAGCGTCTGCCTTCAGCCCAGGTCATGGTCTCAGGGTCCTGGGATCGAGCCCCACGTTGGGCTCCCTGCTCAGTGGGGAGTCTGCTTCTCCTTCTCTTTCCGCTCCTCCCCCCACTCATGCTCGCTCTCTCTCAAATAAATAAATAAAATCTTTTTAAAAAGACAGTATCAGGCATACAATGAGCTCTCAATAAATACCAGCAATTATAGATTTTGCCTAGAGCTCCGTGATCCATTTTGATCTCTGTACCTGGGTCATGTTTTTCTGCCCAGCATTTTATTCTTCAATTAATTATGTCTTTGATTGTCTTTTTCTGAAGGTTCTCAGTCAGGAGGGATTTTGCCCTAAAGGATATTCACCATTGTCTGGAGACATTGTTGGTTGTCATAACTTGGGGGAAGGAGGCCCACTGGCATCTAATAAAGTAGAAGCGAAAGATCTCAGGGATCCAGAGATGTTGCTAAGCATACCCATGCCAGCACCCCACAACCAAGAAATTGTTGAGAAATCCTGACCGAGACTCATCCCTAGTAACCAGCGGAATTTCATCTACCGCGACTCTGAAGGAGTAAGACGGCATATTCACTTTCCTTCACTTTCCGGAGCCCTAAATACTCTGAAAAGATGGAATGCACATAAAGCTGCAACCCTCAGTGGGCACTGTCACAAGGGCTCTTCTCATCCTTGTCCCTCCAGTGCTCTGGAGTTGGGAGTGTGGTGGGATTTATACACTCCAGAATGCAATAGGCCGCTCTGGTTCCTTCCTAGCCCCTGTTTTCGGGGAGCTACAATTCTCAGATGAATACTGATTGATTCAGGGGGTGGAGGTAGGTGGGGATAGGGAAACCTGAAATCTGGCTGCCTCAGAAGGTAGTGCTTGCACATTCGGCGTGATAGGAAGAGAAGACGAGGGAGCGGTCTCTATATCTGCTTTCAAATAGGAAGGATCATTCCGTTTCTGGCAGTATAAGGCATATGGTCCATCAACTATTTTCATTTTCCTATTTTGTTGTGTTGCTTCAAGGATAGTGGAAATTCTTTTTAGACCCTGGCATTGGACTCTGAAATCCTACCATTTTTGGAAGGGTAGCTTGAAGTTTTCATCTTTTCTGGAACATCACAGGTTTGTTATTGACAGCTAGAGAAGGCTGTAACAGCTGTAGGTCAGGTGGCCTTTAAAATCATTACTTTCTCTTTATTCCTGCTGATTTATTTTGGAAAGGGCAGATTACGGCACAAGAATCTCCTTTAGGGCTATCCGTGAATCTGTCGTGAGGATTTTCCCTTTCCCAGATGCTCAGAGTTGTGAGAATTAGATTTCAAATCAAGCAAAGATGTGGGGGTAAAAGGAAGCCCCGAACTCTTTGGGTCACCATCCTGTCATCCTATCCCAGAATTCCAGAAGTCAGGATTCCATGGTTCAAGGGTTGCTGGTGATACTGCCCGGTGGCAGTGAGAATAGATGGTTATATTGTACAAATTTCTAATTTCAGGTTTAAACCATTCAACTAAAAATGGCATCTAATCAAGAGATCAAGCTTTATAAAAACTGGAAGTAGCTGGATTACAAACCTAATGAGCTTCATGCTCCATGTGCACATAAAGAATGTTTTTAATGACTGATGAGTAAGCTACATTTTTATTTTCCTTCTAAAATGGCCACGGATTTTCTTTTTCTAGTGAACACTGATCTTGAATACACACAAATGCGAAAACCCAGCTGCTTCTCTTTGTGACCAAAAAGCAGTCTTAATTAGTTTTTAGAACATATACATATCTTTCATTCTAGTAAATACTCAACGAATAATGTTTTGATTAAAATGCAGTGAATGCTTTTCCTGTTCTTTTCCTCCCTATACAGTCTTGCCCCATACTTTTTGCATCTGATGCCCAAGAGAAAGTATCTCCAGAAAATAATTTTTAGATAACAGTCAAATTACTAACTTTATTTTGAATGTAGAATCTATGATTCAAATTTCCCCATTTATGTAACTTTATAGGCTTCATGAAGGGAAAAAAAAACTGTACTTATATCGATTTTACATACTGATAAATAAATTTTTAGGGGCACCTGCTGTCTCAGTCGGGGGAGCATGAGGCTCTTGATCTCAGGGTGGTGAGTTGGAACCCCACTTTGGGTGTAGAGATTACTTAAAAATAAAATCTTGAAAAAAATTTTAGTTAGATAATGGCTTAAGGCCACATACACTTCATTAACTGCCACCAAATGAACGAGGGCCATCATCCTGAATTTCTGAGTGCTTATTCCTTAGTATAGTATAATTAATATTATCAGGAAAACTACACTGTCAAAGCTGATTATTTTGGAGGATTAATTTTTTTGCTACTGTACTATATTACCTAAATCGAGTGTATCTAATTGAAAATTCACACCACTTTCTGCCAGCGTTTGAAAGCCAGTTTTATTAGTTTGCTAGGGCTTCCATAACAAAGGACTACAGGCTGGGTGGATTAAACAATAGAACTTTGTTTTCTCACAATTCTGGAGCTCAGAAATCCAAGATCAAGGCATCAGCCAGGTTGGTTTCTTCTGAGGTCTCTTTCCTTGTCTTGTAGATGACTACCTTCTCCCTCTCTTCACATGGTCTTCCCTCTGTATGTCCCTGTCCTAAATTCCTCTTCTTATGAAAACACTAATAATAATTGATTAGGGCCCACTCAACCTCACTTTAACTAATTACCTCAGTAAAGATCCTGTCTTGCAATATAGTCACATTCTGAGGTACTAGGGATTAGGGCCTCAACATAAGAATTTTGGAGGGACAATGTTGAGCACATAACATGGTCAAAAATTCAGAAATAGCAAAATTAAAACCACCAGATCAACAAATAGTATTTAGTAAGAGTTTATTGTGCATATAAGAACAGTTCTAGTACTGGGAGCTTTCAAGTTCAGGTTACAGGATGTTACAGGACGGCTTATAAAGTGAAAATAAGGAAGTGGTTTAACCTTTACCATGACTGGCCTGTATTACAGCGGGGGTTTCCACATGGTAGGGGATTGGTTAAAAGTGATTATCTTACACCATTTTTAGGAAGATGACAAGTTTCTTTTATGATATCAGAGGCCTTTGCAAGAAATTACCTAAGTTAGTTATTACTTGTTAATAATCTCTCTATAAGTTAGATTTTGTTTTCCTTATAGAGCTTACATGGTTTTATCACCCAGAGAATTTGAAAGTCCAGTCTCCATTTCGTATTTAATTTTAACTCACCAATTCAGACTTCTCATATTTTTCATTTGTTTTAGGTGGAATAAAGTAGTTTCAGATAACTGTTCCTATCAGAAAACTTACATCTAAATGGTATTCAGACTGGAGTCAGGTTACAGCACACGCATAGTGCGCTTGGAGACTCCGAAATGCTTATCGTTAAAGATGGCAGAATTGTGGACCAACGAATCTCACAAGCTTGAGGATTTCAAAGGCCTATTAGGAATAATGGAGTCCCAGGGATAATGGAAATTAAATTCTTACATGTGTAAAGGCTTTCGCTAGATATACTTGAGACTCTGTACCTAAAACCTCCAGTTTGCACACCACTTTGGAAAGGTGTGGTGTAGAGATGGGAGTGTTAAAAAAAATAATGAAGTAGAGAGAAGCAGACAGTATACTGTACATAGACATGTTCCCACCCACTCAGAATTAAATTAGGGGGGCAGCATGATAACCAATAGACAAACCAAAGGAGAACTGAAGTAGAGGTCCTCGACAGACACATGTGCAGTCCTACGTGAGCAGATGCTGTCCAATTCCCAAACGCAAGCAACTGGGATGCTGGGGAATGCCACCAGGTCCATACACTTCAAGATCCTTCTCCTGGCCAAATGCAAAGGCCTGGAAGAACAGATGTGTATGGTCTGGAGAGCAAAGGATCAAGGTTCAGGGCACACACACAATGACTTTCATGGGTCCATTGTATATATGACTGCATCCAATGGGGGCAAATTAATAATAAGTCCAAACAGTATCCTTAAGGAGAAAAGTTAAATGATATAAACTGCATGTAGACATGGTGACAAGTGGCCAAATTCTAGGGTGAAAATTAAATAAGTATGCCACACATCAAATATGTGCCAGGCACTAATGCCACAAATTACCAATCACCGATACAGGGCCAGTTAGAACATAAAGGTAAAATACTGAGTTCAGTTCTCATCTCAATAGTCTTTATCACATAGAATCTCTCAATTAAAATGTTGAAAGAAATAAATGAATGATCAGCAGAGCACAGTAGAAAAATCATGGACACTGGATACTTACAGATGAGAGTTCAAATCCCAGCTCTGCAACTAAGGCAGCTGTGCTGACATTTCCTTACTGATTACGTGGGAATTATAATACTGACCCTACATTAATGCTAAGGATGAAATGAGCTACTGTCTTTTAAAGGGTCTAACATAAAGGGCCTAGCATAGGGGCTCTGAATTATTAGTTCCCTTTCCTCTCTTTTCTTTCCCTGCCATTGACTCCCTCAATGAGACATTTGATTTAAATTGATGCATGAAAGAATGGATTTATCTAAAGGAACAAATGTCCAGATGCTGTACATTTTTAATATTAAAACAGGTAAATCAAGCACTTGGGGCTTAAAGAATCGCTAGTTTTCTTCAGTGGAGGTGAGTTTTTCAGAGGCAGTGACACACATGGGACAATGGAGTGAAGACTCACTGGAATGAGAGGAGAATAGAAAAGAGGAGTCTTGTGACTGAGACTTTCAATTTCAAAAACCTTAACTCATGTGCTTGGAAACCTGGCCTCTCGCAATCCACTGTGTAATTTATAGGTAGTAAAGCAGAATGTAAAGAGAATGGACTAGGGAAGCAGACGGGCAGGAGTTGGCATCTGACCATGTGTGACCTTGGATGTGTTATTTAACTTCTTTGAGATTCAGTATCCCCATTTATAAGTTGGAGATAATAATACTTGCTGGCAAGGTTGTTATTAGAATTATGAGATAACTCATGATAATAGACATAGTTTATTATATTCAAGAAATACATAAAAGTTTCAATAAAATCTGAACTATCACTGAGAAATTTCACTGAGATGATGGAGGGAGAAAGCTATAAAAAGTGAAAAGAGTAGAGGATGACTTCCAATTAAGTTCATTGAAAAGAAAGTTTTCTAGGAGCACCTGGGTGGCTCAGTCAGTTAAGCATCCAACTCTTGATTTCGGCTCACGTCATGATTTCAGGGTCGTGAGATCCAGCCCCTCACCGGGATCTGTGCTAGGCATGAAGTCGGCTTGAGATTCTCTCCCTCTGCACCCCCCCCCTGCTGGCTCTCTCTCTCTCTCTCAAATAAAAATAAATAAAATCTTCAAAAAAAAAGAAAAGAAAGTATTCTGTATCTACATATCTCTGTTCATGACTATTAGCCACACTGTAATTGAATAAGTAAGATAAATAGAATATGGAATAACTTGCTATATTCTTTGCAAGAATATTCAATAACCTGCTCTTTCTGACCTCCAGGCCTTTGTGCACACTGTAAATTTTGTTTGCAACACTTTTCTCCTCTTCCTCTCAATGCTTAACTCTTCATCCTTACAATGTTCCTTCATCATGGAAGCTTTCCTTGCCTTACCCCAGAATAATTTAAAGGTCTTGCTACACTCTTAACTTCCTCATTTGTAACTTTCCACACTTTACTGAAATAAAATGTTCATTCTCTGAGGGGCTGTAAATGCCTAGAAAACCAAGTTGGTGTCTGTCTTGCTTAATGTTGTATCCAAGTACCTGGATACATCTAAGCCTTCAATACTTTTTTTAACAGTGGCATGCATAAACATAAATTCTAGAGTGAAAGTCATTACATTATTGTCATTATACTTAGTATTTACTATTTAATATTATATCATAAAATGTTAATTATAGTTTATTTCTTCATATTTTAAAATAGCACAAAACAACATTTGCAGGATGCTGTGGCAGGTTCTGTGCACTAGGTTGGAACTTTGAACCCACTGATGGGTAAAGTTACTTCTAGTTCAAAGTTCTTGGAGTCTATGATTGTTTGATTATATATACATATATAAAATGAAATATCGCTAGGGCATAAGAAAAGAATGAAATCTTGCCATTTGTAACAACATGGTTGGACCTAGAGGGTATTATGCTAAATGAAATAAGTCAGACAGAAAGACAAATATGATATGATTTCATTTACATGTGGAATCTAAGAAACAAAACAAATGAACAGACAGAAAAACCAGTCTTCCAATACTTAAATCACTCCAAGATAGTAAATTAGGAGCACTGAAGCTATATTATTTCAGAATATTATGATGAGAACATTACAGTAGTTCTTTAAAGGTAAAATGGCATTGGAGAACTAGAGCAAAGACAGAGGTTTGTTCCTTCCAGTGGTAACCAGCTGGTGCTAAACCAGCTGGACTCCTTTTTGCCATTTTCCTTGTCCCTTCCCATGGCCTACATTTCAAGATGGCGAGTTGGTGTAAGCAGACTGTAACCATGAGAAAAGCGAAACCAGCTGGGCTCCACGGAGCATAACTTGCTACCTTACTCTTGAAACTGTACTATCTACCAATAAACTCACTCAACAAACCACATGACATGATGCTACAGTCCCGTAGCAGGGTTGTGAGTTGTACCTTAAACATTAATTGCATCTCCTTAAATGTCAATGTTATTTATTTATTTTTATTTTAATTTTTTAAGTAGCCTCCATACCCAGCATGGACCCCAGCGTGGGGCTTGAGCTCACGACCCTGAGATCAAGACCTCAGGTGAGATTAAGAGTTGGAAGCTTAACTGACTGAGCCACCCAGGTGTTCCTCAATGTTATTATTAAAGAGAGATATGGTACTTAAAAAAAAACCAGGAATATGTTGGTATCCTGAAAGAATTACTGGTTTTCCAAACCGTATCACTTGCAATCTAGGAGTGGACATTATATTTTCAGGAAGGTATTCTTCATTCATTCTACAGACCTCAATGTTTAGAACTGTGGAAACAGTCAAAGAGCTAAAATGACTAGGATTCAGAAGTTACCATTCATAAAACCTAGGAAATGTAAGGGAAGAGCTATCTTCTATGTAATTTTGATTTTTAAAATAATAATCATCATTAAAATGTATTTTAAAATATATGTTGAACTCCTAACCCTTCAGTACCTGCGAATGTGACCTTATTCAGAAATAGGGTCCTTATAGATGATCAAGTTAAGATGAAGTCATTAGTGGGGGTCCTAATCCAATATGACTGCGTACTTAAAAAAGAGACAATTTGGATACAGAGACATGTCCAAAGGGAAGACGATATGAAGACTCAGGGAGAATGCCATCCATGGGCCAAGGAATGCATAAGACTACTAGAAATTAGGTGAGAGGCATAGAACAGGTACTACTCTACATCCTTCAGAAGGAACAAACCTGCAAACACCTTGATCTCAGACTTTCAGCCTCTGGAACTATGAGACAATAAATTTCTATTGTTTAAGGTACCACTATGTGGTACCTTATTATGGCAGCCCTAGGAAATGAAAACAAGCACTCTAGTCAAAAAACCATTTATTCTATGATGCTACTGAGTCAGTAATAAATAAATACTATAATTATTACGATATAAATACTATATTTATGATATAAATATTTTATAGAACCATGAAGCAATTGGACAATTTAATAAATTGCTTGTAGATCCATGTCCAAAATACAGGTTTCATATATTTTTTACAAGATTTATTTATTTATTTATTTATTTATTTATTTATTTATTTGAGAGACAGAGAGAGGGAGATAGAAAGTGTGAATGTGCAGGGGGGAGGGGCAGAGGGAGAGAGAATCCCAAGCAGAGCTGAAACCAAGAGTTGGTTGCTTAATCGTGCCACCCAGGCGCCCCAATATAGGTCTCATATTAATGAATAAAAAATAACTAGGAACATAAAAATATAGACACTAGGCCATTATATTTAATAAGATGAAAATCAATACCACTTTATTTTAGTTGAACAAGAATTCATATCTTTTTATCCCATTATTACCAAAAAGTCAGCCAAAGTAAATAGCAGTTTACATTTCAAAAGAAAAATACTTACTTTGAAATATTGCTATTAAACTTCTGAACAAGCACCATCTTTTTTTTTTTTAAGATTTATCTATTTATCTTAGAGAGAGATAAAGAAAGCGTATGAGCAGGTGGAGGGGGAGAGGGAGAGAGAATCTCAGGCAGACTCCCCACTGAGCATGAGCCTGATGCAGGGCTCAATCCCACAACCCTAATCATGACCCCAGCTGCAATCTGGGGTCAGTTGCTCAACCCACTGAGCCACCTGAGCACCCCCAAGCTTCATCTTCTGATAGAGACTGGCAACTCCTAGCAAAGAAAACTTTCTGCTTGAATTTGGTGAGGAATTCCCGTGATCATTATTGAGAAATTAAAACAAAACCACATTAGCAATATTACTAAGTAGAAACACAGCAGATTAGAAGTTAAAGCACAGTAATTGTCACTGACGTCCTATCACACTGGCAGAGGGATCAAAAGGCAGTAACTGAAAGTCATTGTTTTGCTAATGTCACTTAATATTTTTATGCTTGATCTGAAATAGTGGAATAGCAAGCATGCTTATTTGGTTTGTAGTTAAACACTCAGTTGAAAAGGGTTCCTAATGTTTTGAATAAAGAAAATTCAAACTGACTTTGATAAATAGATAGCCAGACGAAGTCTAACAGGATTTATTTCAAGACTATACAGCTAAGGAAAACAAAAATCAAGCAGCAACATAGCATATTAGCCGAAACATAGCCAGGACGCAAAACTGTCTCTTGGAATGAATATGAATATGGCACTTGTGCTCTGAGCTGGCTGTTTAACCGAAAGCCATTAGGAGTTCTTATATCGACAAAGCAATTATCATTGAGTAAATAAAATTCCAGTTTAAATATCTAGTTGTATTAAATATGTCTTTCATTTGCATGTTCAAATGTTGGCTGATCAGCAACTGGATAAATGAACAGGACAAAATCCCTGTCCATAGACAGTTGTCAGGAGAAAGAATAGAAAGGAAACCATCACAATACAGTGGGTGTGGGGACAAGAGCACTAGCAGAGAGCCAAACATGCAAAGGAATGGAAGCTGGAGATCAAGTACTTTCGGAGTGCCACACGTGGGCTGCACTGAGTATGAGTCATGGTGGATGATGAGACTAGAAAGGGTGACAAGATCTCTATCCTGAAAGCCTTTGGATGTTTGCTAAAGAGCTGGATTTTATTCTTTTTTCCCCAACTTTTTGAGATATAATTGACATATAACACTGTGTAACTTTAAGGTGTACAATGGATTGATTTGATACATTTATATATTACACAATGGCTACCACCATAGCATTACCTAATACCTCCATCATAATTATCATTTCTTTTTTTGTGGTGAGGACATTTAAGACTTACTCTTAGTAAGCTTTCGAGTGTATAATACAGCATTGTTATCGATAATCGCATTGCTGCATGTTAGGTCCTCAGAACTTGTTCATCATCCAACTGGAAGTTTGTACTCTTTGACCAACATCTCCTTATCGTACACCACCCCCCCACCCCCAACCCCAGGCCTGGTAACCACCATTCTACTGTCTTTTTCTATCCGTTTGGCTTTTTAAGGCTTCGTTCTTAATATAATGAAGAGGCAGAGACGATTTTAAGTCGTTCAGTGAAATGATCAGTCTATGGATTTTAAAAATATATTAAGTAGTGACAGTATGAACAGTGAATCGTCACTGGGAAGGACTAAAAACAGTGGTGACAGAGGTTGTTTTAGGATTCCAAGTGAGCAACAAGGACCTAAGTTAAGACGATGGCAGTGGAGATTGAAGAGAGGACTTGGATGAAAGATATTAAGGAGGCAGGTTTGACTGCACATTTGAGCGCTTAATGAGTCCACGCTATGAGCCAGGCACTGCGCCAACACTAAGTAAATAGAAAAGAAATAAATAACCCTTTTATTTAAGTAACTGCTTGTCCAGTGACAGATGAAAACAGTTTAACAAATTACAGGTCAGTACGGAAAGTGTTATGGTATCGGTATGAGCGGGTGCTCTGGTTGCCCAGCGAAGATGTGATTAACTCAGACTGGGGAAAGAAAGAGATGGAAGCAGAAGGGTAAGGAGGGGAGGGGAAAGAAAGGAACCTGGAAAAGATACATAGAGAGAAAAGAGTGATGTAAGGTCATTCTGCAAAACTGCAAATAGCTTGCTGTGTGCCAACAGAAGGTACACAAGAACATGTGGTGAGAAATAAGGCTAGAGAAACCAAAAGGAGAATAAAAAGGGCTTGTGCCATACAGAGGAGTGGGAAATTAACTCTGAAGGCTGCAGGGCACCATTGAAGACATTTAGGCAGGCATTCAACATGACCTAATTGGTGTTTTACAAAGATAGCTGTGGCAGCAGGATGGACGACGGATTACAGAAGGATGAGCAAGCAAGATCAGTAATGAGGTTGGAACTGAGTGCAAGTGAGGGTCTAAATCAAGGCCAGGATAAAGAAGTGGAATTTACAGGATTTGTGACTGATCCGAGCCAAAGGTTTGCAAAAAGGAAGTGGCTGAAGAATGCCTGTTCTACAGCTCTTACCGCAGTGATTATTCTCACAGAACAGGCGCTCAGAAACATTGATCTCATGTAACCAAATTGCTTGTCTCCTTTGAAAGTGTTTGTCTCAACCAACTAGTTCTTCCAAAACAAGTGTATTTGCAATCAACGCTGCAAAAAAAGTGTGATTTAGAGCTATCAGGGTTTACTATCATTTTATTCATGTTTTAATCCATACTTGCAAATGTTTGCACAAACTTTTGGACAGCTTAGGGTGCTAAATTCAAAATTACTGCTTTCCACAATGACGCTTGTGGTTTAGAAATTCTAGAGCATGTCCTATGTAATACAATTACTGCTACCTAGATTGCTTCATTTTCCAATAAATAATATTGGAGGGGCGCCTGGGTGGCTCAGTTGGTTAAGCGTCCAACTCTTGATTTTGGCTTAGGTCATGATCTCAGGGTCCTGGGATCAAGCCCCACTTGGAGCTCTGTGACCATCGGGAAGTCTGTTTCTCCCTCTGCCCCTCCCCCTGCTCATGCTCTCTCTCTCTAAAATAAAATCTTTGAAAAAAAAAAAAAGAATATCAGAGAATGGCAAGATGTTTGGTAAGTCTAGAAAGATATTATGTATCAGGGCACCTCGGTGGCTCAGTCAGTTGAGCATCTGACTCTTGATTTTAGCTTGGTCATGAACTCAGGGTTGTGAGATGGAGCTCCACGTGAAGCTCTGTGCCAGGCTCTGAGCTCAGCACAGAGTCTGCTTGTCCCTCTCCTGCTTCTTCTCCTCCCACACCTCACCTTCTCAAATAAATAAATAAATAAATAAATAAATAAATAAAATCTTTTTTTAAAAAAGAAGGATATTATACATCATGCCAAGGACTTGTGTGGAAAGTTAGCATCAACGAAGGAAGAATAACAATGATTCTTTTCCATACTTTTACAACTTCCAATAGCATCAGTTTCAAAGCTCCTAACCCCTACTTGAGTCTGACTCTGAACTCTTGTTCTGACCCAACTCCCCAAATTCGATCCACTTATAAATATAAATTGGAAGCTTCTATTCATATGCACTACATCTAATTTGTCAGGCTACTCTATTTTCCTACCTAGATAAGCTTACCAAACTAAGAAGCTTCTCATTGGACCTTAACAAGCCACTAATTTCTTGTAGAGTAATATTTACTATACGCTTTCTTTCTTCTTTTTCTCATCACATCAAACTTAACTAAGGAATATAATATTCCTCTTCAATCCCTGATAATGATAGGATTTATCTGCATCCTTACTTAAGCAACCACAATCACACCAGGACTATAAGTAAATTTAAATTTATTTTGGGCTATAATTCTTCCTGTCCACTTGAAATGTTTTGCTAGTAGAATATGACAATATCATTCCCAATATACTAAATATCACTCTTTTTTCCAAGAGCATTTTACGTCACACTCTATTACAATTATCAATAAATTAGCATATAAAAACATAACACCATAATTCCATGAATTTAATCAAATCCCCACTTGACACACCCAATGGCCACTTGAAAACAAACTTCCTCCATCTTAAAAAATCATGTGTTTTAACATGTCTCAAACTGCCTCATAATAACTTGCATATGTGTGGTCAGTTTTACATGTGAACTTGATAGGGCTAATCGATGCCCAGATGGCTAAATGTTATTTCTGCTGTGCCTGTAAGGATGTTTCTGGAAGATACTTGCATTTGAATTGGTAGACTGAGTAAAGAGTCACCAACATGAGTAAAAGTTACCCCATTCCCTTTGAGGACCTGAATAGAACACAAAGGCGGAGGAAGGGAAGATTTTCTCTTTGCTTAAACTAGGACATCAATGCTCCTGGTTCTTAGCCTTTAGACTTGGATTGAATTATCCCACAGCTTCCTGGTTCTCCAGCTTGTAGATGGCAGATTGTGGGACTTCTTGCCTCCATATTTGCATGAACCAATTCATATAATAAATATCTTTTATATCTATATCTGTATCTTATTGGTTCTGTTTCTGTGGAGAACACTCATTAATATAATATGCAATCATAAATATGAATGACAAGAGTTACTTTGAAGAAAGAAACTTTAGGACTCACACCTGCAGGAGAATGCAAAACTTCCATGTTCTGACACTCCACTACAATTTAGTGAAGTCAATTAATTAAACGGCTGAATCCATACTCTGAAAATGTTGGTTTATAGCATATTATTCCCATACTAAAGTTCACCTGTGTGGTAATTGTTTTATTTAGCTCAATTCTAGATCCTATGTTCGGCTTTCCATGAATACTAGCTTGAAGAAGCCTGGAAACTAACACTCTAGCCAAAAATCACCACCCAAAAGCATTTTGGATATGCTAAAATATACATTTTAGTATATTTGCTATAATTAACAAGGCATGATTACTGGGCCAATAAATGGAATGTAAGCCCCATACCTCAATCACCATAATTCTGATGCTACCCTTGAAGCTAGGCCTTATCTTTTTCCCAACTACATGCCAGGATATCTCATTAACTTCTCATACACTCCTCTAACATGTCAAAAGTTGCCCCAATCTCAATTACATACAAATTCTTCCCATCATTGGCTCTTCCTATCTTTAATTAGCAAACTCCTTTAACTTTATTTGGCAGCTGAGAATAATCAAATTCAGCTGGGAAAAATTATAGCCTACACCTCAATTGTTCACAAAAACTAAATAGCAGTCATAATTGTTTGAAGCCCAATTGTAATTAATCTCAATTATTTTATTTACCTCATCTTCACATTTACTTTATTCTTCATCTAAAACCATGTGCCAACTGCCAAGACAAAGCCTCTTGCCATTTATATCATCTATAATCCATATTGCCACCATAGCATTTTAAACCCTTAAGGGATGTTTGCCATTAACGAGGTTTCTTCCCAAATGCCTCATCCTTGGAGAATTTATCAAGCACAATATTGTCATTCTAACAATTTCATCATTACCACCTTACCAAATATTTCTCCTAAATACGAATTATTTAGTCAATACTAATCACATTTCTAACAACTAACGGCAACAACATTAGGCAACATGGGTTGCTTATGGGCAAGGACCCTAAGGTTCTTCTGTTTTCCTTCTTCATTATTTTCATGCATTTCATACTATACTATGCCGGGAAAATAATTTCCATTCTCTTTTCCCATGTCTTTCTCTTTAGAGTTCAGTTTACTTGAGAAAAAAAAAAATTGTCAAAGGTAATGAGTTTATCCTGAGTCTTTTAGTTATTTCATTTATTTACTAGCAAACAGGACTCTTTCAAGTTAGCTCATGTGGAGGAATAAGAAGACTAGGATTTCATGGAATTATAAGAACTAGGGCCAGAGAAGACTGGTTTTGAATTTAAGTTCATTCTAGAAACGTGAGATGGAAGAGTTCAAGAATTTTTCCTCTACTATTCAGCTATTTGTGTTACTTAGTTCTAGTCTACGTATCTACTTCTTTCTATCCTGCTTTAATAACTATTTCTGCTTATTTATAATTTCTACTTTTTAAAAAATAATTTTAGCTTATACATGATCCATTATGGCCCGCCAACCTGATTCTGCTCTCACATAAATTTTCAGTTAGAGCTTGCACCAGTAACTGACAAAATTCTTTCCTTTGTTCCTTAAGTCCAGTCACGAGAAAGAGTATTCACTTGATGAAAATAATGTTTTTGAATCTGGCCTCAGACGGTGAAGATAAAGAGCTCACCTAAGGATTAGCTGTTTTTAGGTGCATTGGTTATTCCAGTCCAATAAAGGGGATTGGAAGGTGGGAAAAGAAGGAAGACAGCACAATATCAAATATGGCTGCTGAGACAGTGGGGTCCAGTGGTGGGTCACTTTCCTTGGTGGAGATTATAGACAGGGCAAGAACAAAGATGAATATGCTCAATAGGTACATAGTCGACGACAAGAAGTAAACCTATTCTTTGCTTAATGTTTCTCTCAATTTTACCGATTTCTGTTCTACTCTTGTATTTAGGTAATGCAACTGTGTAAGAGAAGAATGTAATTATTATAAATTCTTTAAAAGATTGTTTATAGGGCGCCTGGGTGGCTCAGTCAATTAAGCATCTGCTTTGGCTTGGGTCGTGATCCCAGGGTCCTGGGATCAAGCCCCACATCAGGCTCCCTGCTTGTAGGGAACCTGCTTCTCCCTCTACTCCCTACTTGTGCTCTCTCTTGCTATCTCTCTCTCTCAAATAAATAAATAAAATCTTTAAAAAATAAAAGATTGTTTACAGCACCTACAAAAAACCCATAGCAAACATAATACTTAATGGTGAAAGACTGAATTTTCCCTCCTAAGATCAGGAACAAGACAAGTACATCTGCTCCTGCCACTTGTATTCAGCATTGTGCTAGAGGTCCTGGAAAGGGCAATTAGGCAATAAAATAAAGTAAAAGGCATCCAGATTAGAAATGAAGTAGTATAAGTATCTCTATTTGCAGATATTATAATTTTATATATAGAAAATCCCAAGGAATCTAGTGAAAAACAAACTACCAAAATTATAAGTAAGTTCTGCAAGGTTGCAGGATACAAGAGTCATATAAAAATCAATTATAAGGGTACCTGGGTGGCTCAGTCAGTTAAGCATCTGCCCTTGGCTCAAGTCATGATCTCAGGGTCCTGGGATCCAGCCCCACAACCATCTCTCTGCTCCACAGGAAGCCTGCTTCTCCCTCTCCCTCTGCCTGCTGCTCCCACTGCTTGTGCTCTCTCTCTCTCTGTCAAATGAATAAATAAAATCTTTTTAAAAATAAAATAAAATAAAAAAATCAATTATATTTCCATATAGTAGCTTTACGGTTCCATAACAAACTGAAAATTAAGGAAAAATTTCACCTGTAATAGCATCAAAAGAAATAAGATACTTAGGAATAAATTTAACAAAAATGTGAAACTCATACTCTGAGATCCACAAGTCATTTAAAAAGTTTTTTTTAAAAAAACTAGATAAATGGAATGACATCCCATGTTCATGGATCAAAAGACTTTATGTTATAAAGACAGCAATACTCCTTAGGAAAAATCCAACTGGCTTCTTTGTAGAAATTGGCAAGTTAATACTAAAATTGATATGGAATTTCAAGGGATTCAGAGTAGCCAAAATAATGTCTTGAAAATGAAGAACACGATTGGAGGACTCATACTCCCCAATTTTAAAAGTTACCACAAAGCTACAGTAATCAAGACAATGGGGTACTGGCATATGTACATACATATCAATCAGTGGAATAAAATTGAGAGTCCAGAAGTAAACCCTCACATTTACAGTCAGTTGATTTTCAGCTAGGGTCTAAAGACAATTCAATAAGGGTAAAGAATAGTCTTTTCAAAAAATGGTTCTGGGATAACTATATATTTGCTTCCAAGAGAATAAAAGTAGACTCTACCTCACACCACATAAAAAATTTAACAAAATTGTTCTAAGACTTAAAGGTAAGACCTAAAACTATGAAAGTCATAGAAGAAAACATAGGTATAAATCTCTGTGAATTTGGATTAGCATAGTTTCTTAGAGCAAAACAAAAAAGCACAAGCAAACAAAGCAAAATAGAAAAATTTTGTGCTTCAAAGGACACCGCCAAAAAGTGAAAGACAACCAAAAGACTGAGAGAAAATATTTGCAAACCATATATCTCATAGATTGTATATATCTATATGTACCCAGATTACCTAACTCTTACAACTCAACAATAAAAAGACAAAGAACACAATTGAAAAAAGTCTAAAGGATCTGAATAGGCATTTCTCCAAAGAAGATGCACAAATGGCCAATAAACATACACATAAGTGGCCATAAACAAAAAAAGATGCTCAATATCATTAGCTATTAGGGAAATGCAAATCAAAACCATATGGAAATACTACACCACACCCACTAAAATGACTATAATCAGAAAGACATATGATAACAAGTCCTAGCAAGGATGTAGAAAATTGAAACTCTCACACATTACTGCTAGGAATCTAAAATAGGGCGGGGCACCCAGATGGCTCAGTCTGTAGAGTGTGCAACTCTTAATCTGTGGGTTGTGAATTCAAGCCCCATATTGTGTTTAGATATTATGTAAAAACATTTTTTAAAAACTTTAAAAAAGGGAATGTAAAATGGTACAGCTGTTTTGAAACAATCTGAAAGTTCCTCTAAAAGTCAAACATAGAGTTATCATATGACCTAACAATTCTACTCCTAGATCTATACATATGCAAAATAAGAACATATGTACAAGTATACAAAATTTTAACACAAATGTTTGTAACAGCATTATTCATAGCCCAAACTGGGAAACAACCCAAATGTCTATCAACCAGTGAATGGATAAATAAATGTGGTATATCCGTACAATTGAATATTTGGCAATAAAAAGTACTGAAGTACTGATATACGCTACCCCATGGATGGACCTAGAAAACATTATGCTAAATTAAAGAAACCAGGCACAAAAACTATCTATTGTATGAATCCATTTATAGGAAATATCCAGAATAGGCAAATCTGTAGAGACAGAAAGTATATTAGTGGTTGCCTAGGGCCAGGGGTAGGATGTGATTGGGGAAATGGAGAATAACTGCTAATAGATACAGGGTTTCTTCTCAGAACGATGAAAATGTTCTAAAATTGATCTTGGTGATGGCTGTGCAACTCTGTGAATATACTAAAAAACTCTGAATTGCACACTTTAAATGTGTAAATTATATATACATGATTGTATTTCAATAAAGCTGCTAGTCTTGCACCTGTCAAAATGGCTAAAATTAACAACACAAGAAACAAGTGTTGACAAGGATGTGGAGAAAGGAGAACCCTCTTGCACAGTTGGTGGGACTGCAAATTTGGAATGCAACCACTCTGGAGAACAGCACAGAGGCTCCTCGAAAAGTTAAAAAAAGGAAGTACCCTGATCCAGCAATTGCACTACTAGGTATTTACCCAAAGGATACAAAAATACAGATTTGAAGGGGTCCATGCACCCTGATTTTTATAGCAGCATTATCAACAGTAGTCAAACTATGGAGAGAGCCCACATGTCCATCGATTGATAAATGGATAAAGAAGAAGTGGTGGGGCGCCTGGGTGGCTCAGTCAGTTAAGCGTCTGCCTTTGGCTCAGGTCATGATCCCAGGATCCTGGGATCAAGCCCCATGTCAGGTTCCCTGCTCAGCGGAGAGCTTGCTTCTCCCTCTCTTCCCAATTTGTGCTCTCTCTAGCTATCTTTGTCTCTCTCTCTCAAATAAATAAATAAAAATCTTAAAAATAAATAAATACGTAAAATAAAGAAGAAGTGGTGTACACACACACACACACACACAATTATTACACGGCCATCAAAAAGAATGAACTATTGGGGCACCGGGCTGACTCAGTCAGTTAAGCATCTAACTTCAGCTCAGGTCATGATCTCAGGGCCCTGGGATCGAGTCCCACGTGCGGCTCTGTGCTCAGTGGGGAGTCTGCTTGTTCCTTTCCCTCTCTCTCTGTCCCTCACCCCACTCATGCTCTGTCTCTCTCTCAGATAAATAAATAAAATATTTTAAAAAAGAAGAATGAAATCTTGCCGTGTGCAATGATGTGGACAGAGCTAGAGTGTATTATGCTTAGTGAAATAAGTCAGTCAGAGAAAGACAAATACCAAATGATCTTACGCACATGTGGAATTTAAGAAAGAACACAGACGAACATATGGGAAGAGAGGAAAAAAGGAGAGAGGGAAACGAACCATACGACACTCTTAAGGATAGAAAACAAACAGAGGGTTGATGTAGGGAAGTGGTGGGGGATGGGCTAGATGTGTGATGGGTATTAAAGACGGCACTTTTGTGATGAGCACTGGGTGTTGTATGTAAGTGACGAATCACTGAATTCTACCCCAGAAACCAATATTGCACTGTATGTTAACTAACTAAAATTTAATAAAAATAAAGAAAGCCATTACTGAAAGTTACAAGTATACATTCCTTTGATATTGGTTCATACAATACAATAACTAGATACTTGTTATACTTTTCAACCAAAAAATTATAACGCAATTCTTATACCACTATTCTAACCAAGAATGCAAAATTAGAACTAGAATTTTCACTAGACTGGCAACTTCTTTCTGATGAATAAGACCAGCCAGTTTAATAAAGATGTCATCTATTTCATTATTAAATATAGACATCATCTGAAATATTATATTTTATATTATTTATATTACATCATATTATATGACAAGTTTAGAATAAGAAAGACAAAAAAGTAAAGAAACTATTGAAACATGGTTTCTTCAATGTCTGTTGTGGAATTCCAATTCTAGACCAACAAAAAGCTTGAAAAAATATCCCTAGCATAGGAATTACATTACATATTATGAAGGAACATGACACATTATTGAAGAATTACTATTTCAACAACAGCAAGGTCCAAAAACTATTTGTGAAACCCTGTGACAAAGTCTATGTAAATAACATCAAACTCATCCGGGATTAACAATGTCAAGGGTGTTTCCATTTTTACAACACTCAAAGCCAACAATTATCTGAATAATCAAGTCTTGTGATTTTTCAAAGGATTTTTTTTTTAAGATTTTATTTATTTATTTGACACAGAGAGAGACAGCCAGCGAGAGAGGGAACACAGGGGGAGTGGGAGAGGAAGAAGCAGGCTCCCAGAGTAGGAGCCTGATGTGGGGCTCGATCCCATAACGCCAGGATCACGCCCTGAGCCGAAGGCAGATGCTTAACAACTGCGCCACCCAGGCGCCCCAAGTCTTGTGATTTTTCAAAACCAGGTTCTATGATGCATGGGAGGACTAGAAAACTTATAAAAGAATCATTATTACTGACTGACATTGACATAAATATTACCAGATCTGGTGGTCACAATATTTCCAGTTCTCTTTCTTCCTAACATTTACATAGCACTCCCCGACCCCACTGAAGTTAGACATAGCCTTGTGACTTTTTTTGGCCAATAATATTTGAATATAAGTGGAATATGTGTATTTTCTTAGGTTCCTTTCGTTGTCTCAGAGTAACCAGCAACATCTTAGCTGGAGAAAAGAGAGCAGTAAGGACAACAAGGAGTAGAGACTCCAATCAATCTATGACTGATATGGATTAGGTTTATCTACACAAACTTGCAGTATCCCTAGTTTAAAAGTGATTAAAATACTGCTACTCTCATGTGATTTAACCTAACAGCATGAACACAAAATAAACTCATTATTTCAAGCCACTGATATTTGAGAGTTGTTTTCACTCTACTATAATTAAGCATATCCTAACTGATTGTTTCCCAAAGGGCAAGAAAGTCCCTTCTAAAATATTTGGTCATTATTCAGATTTATACCACTATTAGGGAGAAATGAGGTATGGAAAGTACTTGAAATACTACATCTTTACATGAGGAGAACTCTACATTTGGCTTTAGTTTAGAATTTTTCCTGAAAAAAATTTTTTTTTAGTTCAGACTATAAAAATTCTTTATGGTCAAGTTATCTTCAAGTATATAAAAAGAGAAAACAGATATTTTCCTTGGAGCCATCATTACTTTAAAAATGAATGTTTCTCATACATAATTCCCTCATAATTGAGAATTCTGCAAATGGCTTCCTTTTAAAAATTAAACATATTTAAATATGTATTATAAAGTCTATTAAGGGACTTTAAGATGTTTGATCACCTTCTTTTAAATCCTATAGAGTTGAAGTTTTTGTACCAAGCCAGTGGAACTGGAAGAGAGGAAGAGCAGTGTTAGGGCTTGAATTGTGTCCCTCCAAATTAATATGTTGAGATCCTAGCCCCTAGGACCTTGGAAAATGACTATGTATTTGGAGAGGGAGCCTTTAAAGAGGTAACCAAAGTAACATGAGGTCATATAGGTGGGCCCTGATCCAATATGACTGAGGTTATTATAAGAAGCAGAAATTAGGAAATAGGTACACACACAGGGAAGACCATGTGAAGAGATGGAGGAAGATGGCTATCAAACAAAATCGTCAAAAACTGTCACAAGAGACAAAGGTCATCATAAAATAATAAAGGGGTCAATTCATCAAGGGGATGCATCTAACATTGGAGCACCAATATATATAAAGCAAATATAACCAGAATTGAAGGAAGAAATAGTAATAGTAGGGGACTTCAGTATCCCATTTTCATCAGTGGATAGATCATCAAGACAGATGATTAATAAGGAAACAGCAAACTTGAACAACACTATAGAACAAAAGGACCTAACAGCTATATGCGGAACATTCCATCTAACAGTAGCAGAATGCACATTCTTTTCAAACATACATAGATCACTATCCAAAACTGACCAAATATTAGGTTATGATACAAATCTTAACAAATTTAAGTATCAAAAAATACCATATGAGGTATCTTTTCTGAACACAACAGTATTAAACTAGAAGTCTGTAACAAAAGGAAAATTGTAAATTCATAAATATGTAGAAATTAAACAACACACTCCTGAATAACCAATGGGTCAAAGAAGAAATCAAAAGGGTAATCAAAAGTATCTTGAGACAAACAAAAACAAGCACAAAACATACCAAAACTTACAGTCTGCCACAAAAGTATGTCTAAAGGGGACATTTATAGTGCTAAACGCCTACATCTAAAAAAAAGAAGGGCTCTGGGTGGCTCAGTCAGTTAAGTGTCTGACTCTTGATCTCAGCTCAGGTCTCAATCTCAGGGTCTTGAGTTCAAGCCCCACGCTGGGCTCCATGCCAAAGCATGGAGCCTACTTTAAAAAAAGTACAAATAATAAAAAATAAAATAAATTTAAAAAATAAAAATCTCAAATAAACAACCTAACTTTACATCTCAAGGAACTAGAAAAAGTACAAACTAAGCCCAAAGTTAAGAGAAGGAAGAAAGTAATAAAGATCAAAGCAGAAATAATGAAATAGGGACACAATAGAAAAGATCAGTGAGGGGCACTTGGGTGGCTCAGTCAGTTGGCCACTGGCTCTTGGTTTTGACTCAGGTCGTGACCCCAGGGTGGTGGGGATTGATCCCTGCATCGGGCTCCGTGTTCAGCCCAGAGTCTGCTTCTCCCTTTCTCTCTGTTCCTCCTCATGCTCGCTCACTTGAGCGCTCTCTCAAATAAATAAATAATAAAAATCTTTTTAAAAAAAGATCAATGAAACTAGGAGTTAGTTTTTGAAAAGATAAACAAAATTGACAAAGCTTTAGCTAGATTAACTAATAAAAAAAGAGAGAAGACATATAAATAAAACTGTAAATGAAAGAAGAGCCATTACAATTAATACCACAGAAATACAAAAGATCATAAGAGACTACTATGAACAATTATATGACAACAAATTAGATAATCTACAAGAAAAAGATAAATTCCTAGAAATGCTGCCTACCAACATTAAATCATAAAGAAAATTTTAAAAATATGAATAGACTACTAATGAGTAAAGAGATTTAATCAGTAATCAACACCCCCCCCAATAAAAAGTACAGAACCTAATGGCTTCACTGGTGAATTCTACAAGTATTTAGAGAAATTTAATGCCAATCCTTCTCAAACTCTTCGAAAAAACTGAAGAGAACACTTCAAAATTCATGTAATAAGGCCACCATTACCCTAAGATCAAAGCCAGACAAGAACACTACAAAAAGGAAAATTATAGGCCAATATCCCTGACGAAGATAGATGCAAAAATCTTTAACAAAATACTACCAAACCGAATTCAAGAGCACATTAAGATGATCATACACCATGATCAAGTGCGATTTATCCCTTGGATACAAGGATGATTCAACATACGCAAAGCAATAAATGTGAGACATGATATTAACAGAATGAAGGATAAAAATCATATGATTATTTCAATAGATGCAAGAAAAGCATTTGACAAAGTACAACATCCATTCAATAAAAACCCTAAACAAAATAGGTTTAGAGGGAATATACCTCAACATAACAAAGGCCATATATGAAAAACCCACAGCTAACATCATACTCAATGGTGAAAAGCTGAAATCTTTTCCTCTAAGATGAGAAACAAGACAAGGATGTCCACTCTCACCACTTCTATTCAACATGGTAGTGGAAGTCCTAGCCAGAGCAGTTAGGTAAGAAAAATAAATAAAAGGCATTCAAATCTGAAAGGAAGAAGTGAAATGGTCTCTGTCAATGACATGACCTTATGTATAGAAAACCCTAAAGACTCCAGCAAAAAACTATCAGCACAGATAAACAAACAGATGTAGTAAAGTTGCAGGATACAAAATCAATATATAAAAATCAATTGCATTTTAATGCACTAATAACAACCTATTCAAAAAAGAAATTAAGAAAACAATCCCATTTACAATAGCATCCAAAAAATTAAATACTTGGGAATAAATTTAACCAAAAAGATGAAAGATCAGTACACTGAAAACTATGAGACACTGGTGAAAGAAATCAAAGAAGACAGAAATAAATGGAAAGACATCCCATGTTCATAGACTGGAAGAATTAATATTGTTAAATATCCATTACTATTCAAAGAGATCTACAGATTCAATGCAATTCCTATTAAAATTCCAGGGCTATTTTTCACAAATAAAAAAAAAAAATCCTAAAATTCATATGGGACAAAAGACCTCAAGTAGCCTAAGTATTCTTTTTTTTTTTTATAATGATTTTTTATTATATTATGTTAGTCACCATACAGTACATCCCCGGTTTTCGATGTAAGTAGCCTAAGTATTCTTGAGCGACAAGAACAAACCTGAAGGTATCACATCCTGATATGTGATATTCAAACTATATTACAAAGCTAGAGTAATCAATACAGTATGGTACCAGCATAAAAACAGACATATAGGCCAATGAAACAGAATAGAGAGCCCAGAATAAATATAATTTATTTAATAAACCACATTTATGGTCAATTGATCTTCCATAAAGATCTCAAGAACACTCAAAGAGGAAAGGTAGCCTCTTCAATAAATGGTGTTGGGAAAACTGGTTATCCACATGCAGAAGAATGAAATTGGACCCTATCTCACAACATCTACAAAAACTGACTCAAGATGGATTAAAGACTTAAATGTTTACCTGAAAGTATAAAACTACTAGAAGAAAACAGGGAAAATATTTCTTGACTTAGTCTGGACAATGATTCTTTGAATATGACCCCAAAGGCATTGGCAACAAAAACAAAAATACACAAAGAGTTTTCATCAAACTAAAAAGCTTTCTCACAGCAAAGAAAACAATCAACAAGCGAAAAAAAACCTATGAAATGAGAGAAAATACTTGCAAACTATGCATCTGGTAAGGGGTTAGTACCCAAAATAAAAAGGAACTCAAACAACTCAAAAGCAAGAAAATAAAGAACCCCATTTTAAAATGGGCAAAGGACTTGAATAGACAGTACTCAAAAGAAGGCATACAAATGGCTAATAAGCATTTTTTAAAAAATGTTCAACATCACTAATTATCAGGGAAATGGAAATCAAAACCAGGTTTACAACTTCACATACGTTGAAATGGTTATTATGGCTAAAAGAGAAGAAGCATTGGTGAGGATGTGCAAAAAAGGGAACCCTCATAAACTTTCAGTGGGAATGTAAATTGGTACAACCATTTTGGAAAACAGTATGGAAGTTCCTCAAAAAAATAAAACTAGAATTACCATAGGATCCAGAATCCCACTTCTAGGTATGTATCCAAAGGGAATAAAATCAGAATCTCAAGAAGATATCAGCATTCCCATGTTCATTGCAGCATAATTCACAACAGCCAAGATATGGAGTCAATCTAAGCGTTCATCAACAGGTGAATGAATAAAGAGAATGTGAGATATCTATCTATCTATCTATCTATCTATATATATATATATATATATATATCTATATCTATATATATATATATAATGAAATATTATTTGGCCTTTAAAAAATAAGGAAATCCCATCATTTGTGACATGAATGAACCTGAAGGACATTAAGCTAAGTGAATAAGCTAGACACAGAAAACCAAATACAGCATGATCTCACTTATATGTGGAATCTAAAACCATCTCACTGATGGAAACAGAGAGTAGAGTGGTGGTTGCCAGGGCTCAGGGGTGGGGGAAACAGAGATGTTGGTCAAAGGGTACAAAGTTTCAGTTATACAAGATGAATAAGTTTTATAGATCTAATATATAGCCTGGTGACTGTAGTTAATAATATTGTATACTTGAAATTTGGTAAGAGAGTACATCTTAAATATTTTCACTATACACACAAAAAAATATGAGGTGATGGATACTTTAATTAGCTTGATAGTAGTAATTATTTCACAATGTATATGTATCAAAACATCACATTAGATACCTTAAATATATTCAATTTTTATTTGTAAAAATCATAACTCAGTAAAGCAAAAAAAAAAATTAACTAATTAGGGATTTAAAAGAACTCCATGATTCCTTTACAGTGACATAGATGCATTTGAAAGAATAGTTTGAGACATTCTATTTATTGTGCTAGATATATAACACCAGCAAACAAGTAAACATGCATCCAGTCACCTGTACAATTTCAGCATAGTTCTCTTTTTAAGAATATGTGGGTGAACAAACAGACCAGAACTCAGAATTCATCAACACCAACATAAGCCTGTTCTTTTGATTATAAGGTATGACTAATAACATAGGACATTATCTTCCTGTCAGAGGGTTTTGGAAGAGCCAAATGCATAGACATCATAGAAATAAGAGTTCTGCTGCTATTTCTATTCATGTGTAATTCCCCCAGGAACTGCTGAATGCAAAACTTCCATTTGCTTAAGGCTTTAAAATTCAGTTCGATGGAATACAAAGCCACACCTTGTTTTTGTAAATAATTTTGAGGTTACACCCTCCAAAATATCAGAAGATTTGCACTTTAAGCAGTCTTCTAATCTTTTAAAAAGAATGTACTTATTTTTATTTTCGAGAAGGAGGGAGAGAGAGCAAGTGAGCAAAGGAAGGGACCAAGGTAGAGGGAGAGAGAGAGTCTCCAGCCGACTCTGAGACACTGAAGGCAGAGCCCAAGGCAGGGTTCGATCCTGAGACCACCACCTGAGCCAAAATTGAGAATCGGTCACTCAATCAACTGAGTCACCCAGGTGCCCCCAGTCTTCTAATTTTTATATGTAATCTCTAGGAAGGTCAAATAACATAGCTAAACAATTTCCTATCAGGTGGCTTAGGAAACTTGATGTTTTGTTTAGCCTTAAATATAACCTTATTTCCATAAGATACTTAAGTAATTTCCATATAATGCTTAATTACATAGAGAAAAACAGCAATCTACAGCAGAGACAACTTGCAGGCACCACCCTAGTAAAACATGCAGAATTAGCATCAGGAGTAATGCTTCTTAGTATGAGGAACTGGAAAGGACACAGCGTCAATCTTTGGTATTCCTGGCAAAAATGTGTAACCTGAATCTAATCATGAGGAAATGTCATACAACCCAAACCAAGGAATGGATTTGCTGAGAAGTAACTGGCCTGTATGCTTCAACATGTCAAGATCACGAAAGACAAACAAACAAAAAAAAACCACTTTTTTTTTTTAACTATTTCATGTTAAAAGAGACAAATAAGACACAGGAACTAAATACAATGTTTGATCGTGGATTGGATCCTGGACCAGAAATATTTTTTTCCTTTTGCTATAAAAGTACATTAATGGGACAACTGGTAAAATTTTAATCTGTAGATTTTATAATAACAATGTATCAATATTAACTTCCTGATTTACATCACTGTACCATGGTAATGAAAACGCTTTCTGTTTTGTTTTGAAATGGTTAAGCCTCATGTCTGCAAGTTACTCTCAAACAACTTTTTAAAAACTAGCTGTAGAGTTGTTAACTTAGGAAATCTCAACGAGAGTATGTAAGAATTCTTTATCTTCGTAACTTGTATGTAAATTTTTAAAATACGTAACCTCAAACAAAAAAAAATTTAGAAGACAGATCTAATATAGTACTCCTTCTAGTACCTCCACCCTAACTTTTTTTTTTCAAGATTTTATTTATTTATTTATTTGAGGGAGGGAGGCAGGGGGAGGGGGGAGAGAAAGAGAGAGAGAATGAGTGGGGGAAGGGCAGAGGGAGAGGCAGACTCCCCACTGAGCAGGGAGCCCAACGCAGACTCCATCCTCAGACTCCAGGATCATGACCTGAGCCGAAATGATAAACCGACTGAGCACCCCTCCACCCTAACTTATGTTGCTCAAAATTATAACCAGGCTGGAAAAGAGTTTATGTTGAAATTTCTCTAATTTGAAAAAGAACGTTTGTTGAGCTATTCTTTTCACTGGTATGTTCCTGGCACGTTGTATAACTGCGTAGCAATATTTTTCTGCTGACAAGAGGAACAACTGAACATTTGGTACTGACCTTTTATATTCATTCTATAGGCATTTTTTAAAAACATACTATGGGGGCCTGGGTGGCTCAGTCGGTTAAGCGTCTGTCTTTGGCTCAGGTCATGATCTTGGGGTCCTGGGATCGAGCCCCACATGAGGTTCCCTGCTCAGTGGGGAGTCTGGTTCTCCCTCTCCCTCTGCTGCTACTCCTGCTTGTGCTCTCTCTCTCTCTCAAGTAAATAAATAAAATCTTTTTAAAAAACCTACTATGTGCCAGTCACTGTGCTAGATGCAGGAATAAGAAATAAAACATACATGGTATGTGACCTAAAGGATCTTACAGATTGGTAGGGGAGACAGACATATAAATGAATAATTGCAGTGAAGTAGTTATAGGTGTCGTTTGTGGGGGGTATACCGTTGTACATGGTGAATGAATTGGCTAATACTCAGGGTACAGGGAAAAGGAAGGAGTTAGAAAAATCTTCAAATCTTCATAAGAGAGGTACTGTTAAAACTGGGTCTTATAAATGAGTAAGTGCTTTAGATAGACAAATGGAGAAAAGGGCATTTGGGGCAGGTGTCATGGCACGAGCAAAGGACATGGGGCTATAAAACAACCTAGAGTATTAGGACAGCAAATAATTCAGAATGGCTGAAGACAAGATGGGAAGTGGCCAGAGTGAGAGAAGATGCTGGAGAGGCATAAGTTAGTTTTCTGAGGCCCTTATAAGCCATTGTGCCAAGAAACTTTGCATAATCCAATGGAAGTGGGGTTGGGAGTTCTTGGCCATTTGTCTGTGTCTATGAATATCTAACTTGTTAAACTATCACATACAAAGCAAGATACATAGAAGTAGGTCACTCCATTCCCACAAGACGGTTTGTGTTAGTTATACCAAGGGAATGAAACAGAGAATGGAATGTTCTACCATTTTTATATCTTACATTATGACATGAGAAATATTTGCATTCTTTCTACTTTGTAATATCGCTGTATGAGATTGGAGGAGACTTGACTTTCAATGTGCCAAATGAGAAAGGTCAAGCTGTAAATGAATGTTATCACTGTCGATTATCTTTCAGTCACCCCAGGGAGAGAAATAGTGGCTCAATTAGGACCACAATGCTTGACCGTGGGTGCACCTCTTTTTTGCTTGCCTCTCATAAATTAGGGTTACATGGCGTCAAAAATCCATGCTCCTATTTTTGAAAGAGTTCAGCAGCAAAGGGGAGAAACCATGCAATCAGAAGTTTCAAGAATGTGTGGAGGAAATAGACACTGGTTAGTTAAGATTATCTTGAGTAAAAATAAAACATCCTCAGTGAAAAAATATTTCAGATTGATATCTGTCTCAGCATCCTGAAGTTTGATTTACTCTGGTATAATAAACACATCGAAAGAGAATGAAAAGACAAGCCACAGACTGGGAAAAATATTTCAAAAGACACATCTGATAAAGGACAGTTATTCAAAATGTTCAAAGAATCCTTAAAGCTCAACAGTAAGAAAACGAACAATCCAATTTTTAAAATGTGCAAAAGGTTTGAATAGACACCTCACCAAAGATAATACACAGATAGCAAATAAACATACAAAAAGATGCTCAGCTTCCTACACCATTAGGGACTTGCAAGTTAAAATAAGGAGATAACTACAGCACACCTACTAGAATGGTGAAAGTCCAAAAGGCGGACAACACCAAGTGTTGGCGAGGATGTAGAACAACAGGAATTGTTCATTGCTGCTGGAAATACTAAATAGTACGGTCACTTTGGAAGACAGTTGGGCAGTTTCTTATAAAACTAAATAAACTCTTACCATATGATCTGCAATCTCATTCCTTGGTATTTACCCAAATGAGTTAAAAACGTATGTCCACATAAAAACCTGCATATGAATGTTTATAGCAGCTTTTTTCATAGTTGCCAAAACTTGGAAGCAACCCAGATGTCATTCAATAGGTAAATGGATAAATAAACTATGGTGTATCCAGAAAATAAAATATTATTCAACAGTAAAAAGAAATGAGCTATCAAATGAGCTATAGCAAAACCTTAAATGCATATTGTTAAGTTAAAGAAGCCAATCTGAAAAGGCTACTACGTACTGTATGATTCCAACTATATGACATTCAGGAAAAGGCAAAACCATGGCAATGGTAAAAATTTCTGTGGTTTCCAAGGGTTGGGGGAGAGGAAGGGACAAGCAAGTAAGCACAGGGCATTCCTAGTGAAATGATTCTGTATGATACCATAATGGTGGATACACGTCATCACACGTTTGTCCCATCCCACAGAACACCAATGGGATGGTGAATTGTGGGACTTCTCAGCCTCCATAACCATATGAGCTGATTCCTCATAATAAACACATATATATATTTTTTTATTTTTTTATTTTTATAGATAAAAAATGGAAACTTCTTTGATGTTGAAACTTGCATTGCTTCACTATTGATATTTTGTGTGTTTATTAATCAACTGCATTTTCTTCTTTGTGAACTTCATATTTTTTGTCCATTTACCTATTAGATCCTTTATTTCAATGAACTCATTATAATTGTAATTTATTAATAAAATTTTTGTGTTTTTTGTTCCTAAAATAGATGTCATCAAATAAAGGCAACCACTGGCAAAATAAAAGCAAATCTTTGTAATCACAGAAAGAAAAGTATAAGCAGGGGGGCGCCTGGGTGGCACGGCGGTTAAGCGTCTGCCTTCGGCTCAGGGCGTGATCCTGGAGTTATGGGATCGAGCCCCACATCAGGCTCTTCCACTATGAGCCTGCTTCTTCCTCTCCCACTCCCCCTGCTTGTGTTCCCTCTCTCGCTGGCTGTCTCTATCTCTGTTGAATAAATAAATAAAATCTTTAAAAAAATAAAAAAGAAAAAAAAGAAAAGTATAAGCAGGAATAAATATTAGTTCAATACTGGATGATGCCATCTAGTGGAAAATTGATTTTAACTTCTTTCTCTGAATCAGAGATTCCCAAATTTATGAGACTTCATTAAAATATATATTCTAGCCTCTAATCTGCCCCCGGGATTTCTAACTCATTTCATGTGTACGATAGCTAAAGAGCATTGTGTCAGTATTATCCACATTGGAAACCATAAAAATTCCATGTCTGTTAAAATGAAGGTGCCCAGTGATACACTATGCATTCACTTTTTAACCAGAATTTTCAGCAACTTCACCACAGTAAGTCATTTTGCAGCTGCTAGCATTTTTCGGTGTGCCATCTGGGCCAGCCCCTGTGCTAACTGCTTCACTTGTATTATTTTACTTAATCCTCCCAACAACTCTAGTAAAGCAGGGACTATTATTATACTATCTCACAGATGACAAGATCGGGGCAGAGAGTTTAAGTAACCTCCCCAAGGTCACACAGCTATACAGTAGTACCTGAGCCCAAGGCCCATCACATTATTACAACGTGCACAGGGCTCTGCGATGGGAAAGATCGTAGTCATGCCAATAGCAAAAAAGGGACTAATGACTTTACAATTCTATATTGTCATCTACATTTAGCTTAGTACACCGCATGCAGAAATGAGTTCTATTCCTTAATCACTAAGGGCTACTTAAGGACACTTTGTAACTTAATATTTACATGGTTTGGACTAATATATCACACACTCAGATGTTTCCAACTATTGGTTGTTGATTTTTGGTTTTATAAATTTGAAGATGTTTTCAATGCTTTGCTATTACTCTCCATTACCCCAAATACTAACATAAATGAAAGTAAACTGACCTGCTTGGAACCTTCTAGGTGGAGGCAAACTGGAACTAATTTATTTATAACTGGTTAGAAAACCCAGGTGATAGGGATCGGTCAGCCAGGCAAGCCAAACTAAGGCTAATGAACCTGGGCTCAAGCATAGGTGTCTGCCTCTATCCCACAAGGGCCAAGCCAAGGCCTACCCAGCCTGGCCTGGGTCCACTCAGTGCTGGCAGAAGTCAAGCTCTGCTTCCCCATAGCTCCCCGAAACATAGTTAAGATATATCTTTCTTATAGTCCACTCCTTCTGTAGGGCCCAAAGTATCAACTAGCTACAACTGAAAAACTAATTCCTGCTACTGCCTTCATAGGAAATAATGTGAAAGTAAACACAGGAACTTTACAATAGTCCCTCCTGAGGCTACATCCCTGAAAGCTGCCTGATGCTAAAGTCTTCTGAGCATTAGGGAACAAAGAGCATCAAATAATGGAGGGGATTTTTAAAAACAGAGTAAACTATAAAAATTTTTCAATTGAGGGGCTCCTGGGCGGCTCAGTCGTTAAGCGTCTGCCTTCAGCTCAGGTCATGATCCCGGCGTTCTGGAATCGAGCCCCACATCCGGCTCCCTGCTCAGCGGGAAGCCTGCTTCTCCTTCTCCCACTCCCCCTGCTTGTGTTCCCTCTCTCGCTGCCTCTCTCTCTGTCAAATAAATAAATAAATAAAATCTTAAAAAAAAAAATTCTCATTTTCACATTACTGAGTGGAAATCTGCAAATATAATCTTGTATCTGTATCGCTGTGTCCCTCACTCCCACCCCTATCTCCCAAGAGCTCAAAGTGTAAAATGATAAAGTCCAATGAAACAAAAAAGATTCAAGTCCATATTCAGCAAAACAAAGGGGAAAAAACTGATGACTAACAAAGAATCTTCTAGCATGCTGTACTGGAAAGAACAGACGAAATAAAAATAACAATAGAGAACACGAATTGAGCATTAATTTGTCCCAAGCACTTTTCTAAATGTCCTTTGCAGGCATGATCCCATCGTAATCCCCACAAGGAGGAGATTTCATGAGGTGAGTGCTTTTATCTTATTATACAGGTAGGAAACTGAGGGTGAAGTCATTTGCTGGAGTCACAAAGCTAGTAAACCATGGCCCGGAAGCCAAGCTGCCAGGCCCCAGAGCCCAAATCTACCACACACACTGTAACAAAGAGATCAGACCTGTGATCACTTCCTTAGAGCGCCAGAGGCAAACCTGGGGCGAAAAATCCATTAAATGGATTTCCCATTCAACTAATGGACATCTGCCTGGTCACACAGTTATTTAGAGACCTTGCCGTCTGCAGGTCATTTATAAACTGGTTGTGCCTTATTATGCAATTGAATTCACAGTAAGTCCCACAGGCTAAGAATCTGGACATATTGGACGTTAAGAGGCCTATGGCATTCTTTTCAGGTTCCAAAGTTTTAATAAGAAAGGGCGGGGTCGGGGGGGGGGGACAAACAAGGTTACCGGAGCTATGGTAAAGATTTACGTAAGACAAATCAATGCTTTTAACATACCCAATACGACAATGTGTTTGAAACCTCCTTTTGGAGATAACCACGTAGGTGCAAGTTTAACACTGTGTCTTTGAGGTCCGGCCACTGGCTTCCTGGAATCCCTGCGATAAGCCCTGGTGAAAACTCAAAATACCCCAATTTAAGCATTGGTTTTGTTTGTAATCTGTAAACGCGGTGAACAGTCTCTAGAGCCCTCCGGCTGCAGGCCGCGCCCATAACTACCGAGCGGTGCCTCGTGAAAAGCAGTGGGTCAGGAGCGCCCTCGGAACCAAAGCGCTGGCTCCTGCTGGCCCGGAGGCCCGGGGACTGCGTTTCCGCAGCACCGCGGGCGGGGTCTGGCAAGCGGTGGCGCTGGCTGCGCGGGGATCGGCTGAAGCGGTCCGGGCGGGCCGAGGGCTCTGTGCGGTGCGGTTGGGGCCTGCCGGACCATGCTGAGCGGAGCGTGCGGCTGGCTCGCCTCAGCGCTGCGGGGTCCACACGTACCGCCGTTCGCGGTCGCCCGGAGGTGCCTGCACGCGGCGGGGTCACGGCGGTCCGCGGACAAGAGCGAGAGGACCGGGGACCCGGCCCGCGCCTTCGACCCGGCGCTGCTCGAGTTCCTGGTGTGCCCGCTCTCCAAGAAGCCGCTCAGGTGAGATTCGCCGGCTGCGATGCGGCGTTCGCGCCCTCCCGGGGCGGGGAGGGGGCGGGTGGACCGCGCGGCCGCCCACGAGCCACTGGGGGGGCCCTTCAGGTCAGTGCGGGTATTTTCCGCTGCCATTTTCTGGCTCCGGGCCGGCCAGCTACCACGCACCTCCCACTGCGGCGGGAAGGGCGGGAGGAGGCCGGAGGGGAGCCCCAGGCCTCCCAAAGCCGACCGCCCGGCCGCAGGGATGGGTCCGAGCGTTTCCCGGTTCACCACTGGCTACGCAATCGAATCGCCGGGAGACTTTTTTAATGCCGATTCCGGGACACCACCCCAGGCCGCAGTCGGCCGGTCTGGGGGCGGGACCAGAGCAACATGTTTTCTTAAAAGGACCCTAAGTGGTTCTGATCCAGGTTTATGAACTGTTGGGAGTCGGGACTGGTCCAAGGCATTCAGATTTTTAAGCGAAGATGATGAAAAATAACTATTCTTGTGAAAATGTACAGCTGATGCCTGACGATCTTAAACGTTTACGCAATGTGTACTGCCCCCTTGGCTCTTAGTTCTGGACTAGTTGGGTTTTGTAAAGGCTTCCTTGAACCCAGAGTCCTTAGGAAAAACAGCTCTGGGAGGGAAAAATAAGAGGAAATCAGAGAGGGAGACAAACCATAAGAGACTCTTAATCATTAGAAACTAACTTGAAGGTTGCTGGAGGGGAGGGATGGGGTAACTGGGTGATGGGCATTGAGAGCACGTGATGTAATGAGCGCTGGGTGTTATATGCAACTGATGAATCACTAAACTACCTCAGAAACTAGTAATACATTTTATGTTAATTGAATTTAAACTTAAAAAAAAAAAAATCTCTACAGTTCCAGGCTACTAAAATTGAACGTTGACAACACTAGTATTGCAAATTGAATATACTAAACACCAAAATGTTATCAGTGGTTATTTTTGGGTGGTAGATTGCTAGTCATTTTTTATTTTCAATAATTTTGCATTTCTCTTAACTAAATTATTTGCCATAGTGAATACAGTCACTTCGTTTTCTTACACCCACCATTTGGTGTACCTTTTAGTTAACTGTGTAACTAGCTCACTGCAGACCTGTTGTTTTCTAAAGTTTCTTCATTTCTGCTGTCTCGTCTTCCTCAGACTTTTAATTTGTATATCTTGATTTTTCAGTAGTTTTCTTCTAATGGTTCAGTTATGTTCTATTAAACATGCATTTTAAAGTGGGGAAGTTGAATTTTTCTCCAGTGGCTGTTTCAGTAGTGAATTAACTGGGATGGTTTTGAGGTTGCCCAGAGTAAGGAAGAAATATTTGGATGAAAAGGGGAGATTTTTTCCGACTGGCTTTAAAAAATACATATTAGGGTATAGCTTGAGAATAAAGTGAAAAAGAAAATATGGGAGAAACTGACTAAAATGGTAACAGAGTTGTTTTCTAAGAGAAATGTTTCAATTGAGTAATACTGCTTTTAGAATTAGAAGCAGTTTAATTCTGCTTTTTTGGAATTAACACTCTGTCAAGAATTGGATAAATGGTGGTGTTTATTGAGCACCGAGCTCTTCCAAGCATTTTGTTTTCCACAATTCATTTTGTTTTCCTTTTCCCCCCTCAGATATGAAGCATCGACAAATGAATTGATTAATGAAGAGCTGGGAATAGCCTATCCAATTATTGATGGGATTCCTAATATGATACCGCAGGCAGCTAGGATGACACATCAAAATAAGAAGCAAGAAGAAATGGAGCAGCACTAGATCATAATTACAAACAGCAACACACAACTAAATTTTCTTAATACCACTTACCTTTTTAAAAGCCAGAGTGGCAGGTAATTAGTGGGGGAGAACAATGTTTCTGTCTCTTCCTACGTTGACTGTCCTTATTCCGTTGGTCTCTCTAGCAGGACTGTTCTACTCAGCCTCTGTGGAAGAAAACTTCCCACAGGGCTGCACTAGCACAACCAGCCTGTGCTTTTACAGTCTGCTCCTGCCCATTACCATACCAGTTTATGTGTTCTTCCACCTTTGGACCTGGATGGGTATCAAACTCTTCCGGCATAATTAATACAACCAGAGCCAAGATGATATTTAATGATACGTCGTGAGTGTCTATCTCTGAAAGCTCAACGATATGAAAATACTGGAAACCCACTTAAGTTGCAGGAAAGGTGCTTTGCCTTGCTTCTCTCAGAGGTTTAGGACTATGGGAGGCTTAAGCTGCAGAAGTTTCTTTTATTGTATTTTTTGTTCTGCCCTTGTTTTTTGAAAATTCTAATTTATAACTACTATATCAGAAGAAACACTTCAACAGAGTTTCTTGTTGGAAATTAACAGTCCCAACCATCACCTGATGACTTTCTTACCCCATTCATCTAAAAATTAATAATTAAAATTTTATATGTTTATTTTAGATTCAAAGTATTTGGCAGAGTCACATGTTAAGGATGACTGAAATAATTCCAGAGGAGTTATGCTGGAGTAGTTGTAGAGAAATGTATCTGAGCTAGTGTGCTAGAAAACTACAATAAAATGGAAATTTTGTGTACTTGCATACATTCTGAGTTTGTAAAATTACCTTTGTTTCTTTGACACCAAATGCTTACATTAGTAATAATAAAATAAGATGACACCTTTCCATTAAAAAAAGAAAGTTGTGTTTTGTTTTGTTTTGTTTGGTCACAAAAGTGTGGTTCCAAAAGAGGGGAAATGTGAAAATATTCTAACTTTAAAGTGTAGACAGTGTTTAGATAGGCACTTAATACCCCACATAGAATACTATTCCAGGAAAATATGCATCTTTGGGGATAGACGTAGTGTTGAAGACTTGTAAAGAGCTTTTGTGTCCTATTGAGCTTAGAGCTATGTTTTGAATCACATTTTAGTTTATTTTCCTGCCTTAAGAGACCTGGTCAGTACTGCACTGGTTCAGTGTATTCTGTAGTACAAATCATGTTTTAAAAATCACTCTATGGTACTCAACATCAAAAAAAACAGGACCTGAATAGACATTTTTCCAAAGAAGCCTACAGGTAGCCAACAGACACATGAAAAGATGCTCAGCATCACTAATCATCAGGGAATGACAATCAAAACCACAACAAGATATCACCTTACACCTGTCAGAATGGCTAGAATAGACAAGAAATAAGGGTTGGTAAGGATGTGTAGGAAAAGGAACCCTTGTGCACCATTGGTGGGAATGTAGATTAGTGCAGCCACTGTGGGACAGTATAGAGGTTCCTGAAAAATTAAAAATAGAAATACTATATGATCCAGTAATTCCAGTACTGGGTATTTACCCAAAGAAAACAAACACTAATTTAAAAAATATATGTACCCCTATGTTTACTGCAAAATTATTTACAATACCAAGATATGGAAGCAATCCAAATTCAATGGATGAAGAAGATGTGGCATATATATGAGGCTGGAGGGAAGAGGGCTTGGGAGACAAGTTGATCAAAATAAAGCCATTTTGCTTTTAGTCTGACCCTTAACCTAAAAGGTCATAAAAAGAGTCACAAGATCCAACTCATGGAAGACCACAAGACTCCACTCTCAATGGCAGTAAAAGCCACATAGGCTGGACATTCTGAAAATTGTCCCCTGTGGGTAATCCCACAATCCTAAAACAAAGGAAAAACTAATTGCCTAATGTGAATGAGAAACCCAAAGTTAAGGTGTAAGCCCTTACCTACATGGTTAGCTAATTAAAACTTATAGGGGTGCCTGGGTGGCTCAGTCAGTTGAGTGGCCAGCTCTTGATTTCAGTTCAGGGTCCTGGCATCAAGCCTTGCCTTGGGCTTCTCGACTGGCAGGGAGTCTGCTCAAGGATTCTTTCTCTCCCTCCCCCTTTCTCTCTGCCCCTCCCCCTGCTTTATCAAATGAATCTTTTATCTTTTATAAATTTTTTTTTTATAAAACCCTTAGAGGCAAAGGGGGATCCTCTTCCTTTCCTGGGAAAGACTGTTAACTTTGTCTATGAAGTAGCTCCTTTCTTCTATACTTAATCTTTGTCCCTTTCTCTAAATGGCTTGCTCTTGAATTCTTCCTTGCACAAAGGCAAAAAAACCCATGGTCCATGGTGTGAGGCCTAAGCCCCTCTTTCTTTCTTTTTGTTTTTTTTTTTTTAAGATTTTATTTATTCATTTGACAGAGAGAGACAGCCAGCGAGAGAGGGAACACAGCAGGGGAGAGGCAAAGGAAGAAGCAGGCTCCCAGCAGAAGAGCCCGACATGGGGCTCGATCCCAGATCTCCAGGATCACGCCCTGAGCCGAAGGCAGACGCCCAACGACTGGGCCACCCAGGCGCCCCCTAAGCCCCTCTTTCTTGGGGCCTCAGCCTGTCTGGCATCACATATACAGTGGAATATTACTCATATGTAAAAAAGAATGAGATCTTGCCATTTGTGACAACATGTGGGTGGAACTTGAGGGTATTAATGCTAAGTGAAATATGTCAGACAAAGACAAATACCATATGATTTCACTTACATGTGGAATCTAAAAATCAAAAAGCAGAAATAGATGGAAATACAGAGAACAAACTGATGGTTGCCAGAGGGGAGGGGTAGGGGAACGGGCAAAAAGGTGAAGGGGAGTGAGAGGTACAGACTTCCAGTTACGGAATAAGTTATGGAAGTAAAAGGTCCATAGGGAAATGGTCAATGGTATCATAATAGCATTATACAGTGATAGATGGTAGCTACACTTGTGATGAGCTTAGCACTATGTAGAGAGTTGCCCAATCACTGTGTACAGCTGAAACCAATGTAACATTGTGTGCCAACTACACTTAAATAAAAAAAATCATCACATGGCAACATACAAATAACCTGGATGATTATAGAAGTTCCTATCATTTCCTGAAAGGGAGTTATTGCTGTTTAAAAATATTTTTTATTTATTTATTTATTTATTTTAGAGAGAGAGTGAGTGAGCAGGGGAAGGGCAGAGGGAGAGAGAATCTCAAGCAGAGTACCTGCTGAGTATGGAATCCAATGTCGGGATCGGGCTCCATCTCACCACCCCGAGACCGTGACCTGAGCCAAAACCAAGAGTCGGACGCTAAACCAAATGAGCCACCCAGGCTGCCCCTAAAGATTTTAGTTTATTAAGTAATCTATACACCCAACATGGGCCTCAAACTCACAACCCTGGGGTCAGAAGTCGCATGCTCCACCAACTGAGCCAGCCAGATGCCCCTTGTTCTTTTTAATTTACCCTGAATCTCACTGTGGTCAGTGTAAATGAAATGATTTTGCTGATAAAACAAGCACTATACGCTAAAAAGTCAATTTCAACTTCTGCAAGCTAAGCATTTTATCATTTTTGAGGAAACTGATAAGCACACCCTGGGGGAGTTCAGCATTAACTCTACCCTTTCACAAATAGAATTTATTTGACAATCACTTGTGTACTGCAAACGGTACACTAGCTCCAGTTCTAAGCATACTACATATAATCTTTCTAACCTAAGAGGTCAGGTGGGCAATATTCCCCATTTTACAGATGGGGAAACAAGCCCAGAGGGATTGAAGGGATTTACCCAGGGCAACAGAGATAAGCGAACCAAAGCTGAAACTGTCTGCCACTGTGGCTTCCGTCTGCCTTCTTAACCACTTCAAGAAAACTCATCCTTTCTATTTATAAGAAAAACAGAATTAGGAATCAAAATGCTCAGATTCAAATTCCTGCTCAAGCCTGATGCCTTTCTTCTTGTTTCCTAAAGCACCATCTATTTTATCTCTATTTTAGCACTTGAACTTGTACCATAATTGCCTGTTTTCTGTCTCCTGTCTAGACAGTAAACTCTTCAACATTTTTAATTTGATGCTTAGCGCGGAGCGGGCACGTACTTCCTGAAAGACCGAAAGCATGGTTCTGACAAGCTTTATAACTTTAGGCAAGTTACTGGTCTCTGAGCTTCATCTATAGCGTTAGAAATCCTTCCCCTGCTGCTCTCATAAAGTTGTGAGGGCAGGCCAAACTTGACACGTGAAAGCCCTTTGTCAAACAACCCTAACTGGTGAACAAAACAACCAGGGTCCCTGGAAATTGTCCCAAGGGCATACCGCCACATGAGGAAACAGCCAAGAAAATCTACAACTCAGTAAGTGCTGCACATTGCAGGGTGTGGCCTTTGAACCACCACCCACATCTTTCTTCCTGCTCTCGGTGGAGTGGTCCACTCCAGGAGCGTGCCGCCAAGACTGGGAGCTCTCTTCTCCCAACTCCTACCGGAAGGTGATGGCATCTTCCCGGGAGGTGCAGGCCACCCGCAGAGTAAAGGTAATTATGCAACTATAAAAGACAGTGTAAATGCATATTCCCTCTCGGCTTAACAGATTTGCAGAGCAATTTGTAGAAAACAATATGTATAAATTGTATTTTGGGGTCTCTATCATATTTGCCATTAGCAGCACAAAGGAAGTAGAGGGGAGCGAAGCCGACCTGGGGTAAAGAAATGACACCAGATGGTGACTTGAATTCGTAGGAACTAATGAAAAGAACCAGAAAAGGTAAACAAGGTTAATGTAACTAATACTACAAATACATCCTTGTTCTCCTTTCTTCTCTGTTCCTTGAAGAGGCATTAAATTATATACAGTAATAATTATAACCAAGTATTGTTGAGTTTGTAACATGTAGACATAATACCCATGACAATAATGGCACAAAAGGATTAGAGCTACCTAGATGTAATGTTTCTATACTTCACTAGCACTTTTTTTTTTAAAGATTTATTTGAGAGAGAGTGAGAGAGAGCACTTGCGCACATGCGCAAGCAGGGGGAAGGACAGGGAGAGAAATCCTCGAGCAGACTCCCCAATGAGTGTGGAGCCTGACGTGGGGCTCAATCCCAGGATCCTGAGATCATGACCTGAGCCGAAATCAAGAGTCAGATGCTTAACTGAGTCACCTGACTAGTGCCCCTCACTAGCACTCTTAAGATCTGCTAAGTCAATTATAATTCAATTAAAAAAATACAGTAGCAATAAATAAATAAATAAATAAATAAAAATAGAGAACAGATCTGCAGATTTTAAGTATTTCTCAGGCCCTCTTACGCTGCTGGTGAGAATATAAAATGATGCAGCTTCTTTGGAAAACAGCTGGCAGTCCCTCAAAATGTTAAACACAGAGTTACCATACAACCCAGCAGTTTCACAATGTTCATAGCAGCATCATTCATAATAGCCAAAAAGTGGAAAACAACACAACCGTCCGTCAACTGATGAATGGATATGTAGAATGTGGCATAAATATAATGAAAATTATTCAGCAATAAATATGGAATGGAGTATTGATACATGCTACAACATGGATGGACTTTGAAAACATGCTAAATGAAAGAAGCTGGTTTTTAAAAATAGTGTATTGTTTGATCTCATTTACATGAAATGTCCACAATAGACAAATCTATAGAAACAAAGTAGATTAGTGAGTGCATATGGCTGAGGACATTGTGGAGTTACAGCTAATGGGCCCAATGTTCAGGGTGTTCTAAAATTGTGGCAATGGTTGCACACTTCTGTAAATATACTAAATCCATTCAGTTGTACACTTCACTTGGCTGAATTGTATCCTATGTGAATAATACATCAATAAAGCTGTTATGAAATGTAACAATAAACAAGTAGTATCTAAATGTCTAATTACGGGGACTCTCCTTCACTAGCTTCCCATAACATAGTTCATGCTACATACACCATGGCATTGACCCCACCACCTCCAGCTGTAAGCCCACCACAAGAAATGCTATCTTATTGGGGCGCCTGGGTGGCTCAGTCAGTTAAGCATCTGCCTTTGGCTCGGGTCATGATCCCAGGGTCCTGGGATGGAGCCCCGCACTGGGCTCTCTGCTCAGCAGAGAGCCTGCTTCTCTCTCTCCCTCTGCTGCTCCCCCTGCTTGTGTGCACTCCTCTCTCTCTCTCTGTCAAATAAATAAATAAAATCTTAGGAAAAAAAATACTATCTCATTCTTACACTAACTGGGACTCTTCCCCACTCCTCAGAAATTAGCTGACTTCACAATGACGGGATCTCTTGCCTCCTTAAAACCTCTTAAGATTATCTTCCTTAGTGTCATCTGCATCACGGACAAGGATCACCTTTACCCCTCTTGTGAATAAGATCCTTCCCTCAGCTTTCAAAGTGAGAATTTCCCACTCTGAACAAAAATAGACCTGCCATGACCTCTCTCCCTCTTTTCTTCCAATCTGCAGAGTAGGGTAAGGAAGCCTCTCTGAACTTGACTCCAGATCTGTAAGATGAAAATGATACCTACTTCCAGACTTGGTGGTTGTTTTAAGGGAGGTAGGAAATATGAAATTACCTAGCACCCTCAAAAGCCATAGTAAGATTCTCACTACTGACTATAGCTGTGGGGAGAAAGGCCTGTCTTCTCCAAGTTTTTCCCTTACTGAAATGCTCCATTTGGAGGTGATTGCTATCTTCCACATTTGCCACTAGGTGGCACTTGTGGCTAAGTCATATGAGAAACCACTGGCACCTAAGCCCTTGGAAGGAACCAGAATGAGGACTGTACCCAGAAAAGATGGCACTTGTGAAATGCTGGGCTAGGAAGCCATATTCCACAAAGATTTATTAGCGTGGCACCTACTAGGCAGCCATAGTAGATTAAGTGAATCCTGAGAAACAAGAAGGAAGAACCCTGAGTTGGAGGCAGAACTGAAAAGAGAGGAGCTGAGGAAGGGTGGGGGGATAGGGGTGACGAGAAGGTTCCAGGCAGAAGAAAATGCATGAATGAAATCACGGGAGAGACTGCGGCCTGTTCAGGAAATTGAGATAGTTACAGATGACTAGAATGCAGTACACTATGTATGCGGGGCACTGGTGGGAGTGCGGGCTGCGGCTGCACAGGGGGCATGCCTAGAAGGATCTGATGACTATGTTAATGAAATAGGACTTTACTGCTTGATTTTCAAATCATTTTGATTTGTGCCACTTTATCACACTGTGGATCCTCTTCCCAGAAAAAAAGCACATGGAAAACTATAGGGGTTTGTAGGTTTGGGACCTGTCAGTGCCAAGTGCTCCCTCCTATTGCACTTACGCAGTAGCCACCAATCACATGTAGATATTGAGCCCTTGAAATTTGGGTAGTGACTGAGAACTGAATCTTCATTTTATTTAATTCTATTTATTTTTACGATTTTATTTCAGAGACAGATCATGCATAGGGGGAGGGGCAGTGGGAGAGGCAGACTCCCCGCTGAGTGGGGTGTCCAACTCGGGGCTCCATCCCAGGACCCTGAGATCATGACCTGAGCCGAAGTCAGATGCTTAACCTACTGAGCCACCCAGGCGCCCCTATTTAATTTTAATTAAACAGCCACATACTGGGCAGCACAACTCCAGGCTGTTTTTCCCACCACTGACAATTAAAATTAAGTTTTCTCTCTTCGCAATTCTTTAAAGACCAAACCTTATAGCGTAAGTCTACCTTATTGAACAGTGCAATGCGGAGAGGGGGGTGTGGTTTCCAGTCTCACAGAAAGTTGTGTGGGGCAGTGTTCATCTAGACACAAGAATTGTCAGGACCTGATTGACTGAATGTGTGGAGTAAAGAGGAAGAAGGGAAGTCCTGGTGGAACCACCCTAAGCTGTGAAATACAGGAAAAGCCATCATTTTCTTCTTAGACGTGCCGAGATTAAGGAGCCAAGGTATGCAGGGAGACAGACTAGATAGAAAAATGGCTGGGGCTGGAATCTACCAGCTCCTGTAGGTCACACAGCGGGAAGATTGGGCAGGAGCGGAGCTATGGAGCTGACGAGGGGGGCGGTGTGCAGAGTGAGAACACAGAACACCAGCACCGGAGGTCAGGGGAGTGTAAGAAACACAAGCAAAGGAAATGGCAACGAATCCAAGAAAAAGAAAGCCACAGGTCTACCAGTTCATGACAGTTCTGAGGAGAAAGGAGTCGGCGGTTTCAAATGCCATACAGAAGATTTAAGACAGAAATGGACAGTTTCCATGCACATTTCCAACAAGAAAGGCATTTGTGACTTTCATTAGAACAGAGGGAGTAGGAGAAGCACCACTTTAGCCAAGACGTTTATGAGAGAAAAAGAAAATTCGGCCCTCTTCAATGCACTGTTTTGGGGTCACCTTGTTTTTAACAGCCCCGTCTAGATCATTATCAAAGCATCTCACATGCAAAACCACATTCTAAAAGAGCAGGTAAACACAATGAATAGTCAGCAGGACATTTACATTAATTTTTGAGTTCTTAATTTTATTTTTGAAAATATTTCCGAAGAGCGGTAAAGCACGTGAGGCCGGGTCAGCCAAAGCCTCTGCTGCTGTTGATGGCTACTTGAAGTGCTTCCTCCACCCTTTCCATTGTAGAATATTTGGGAAGGTAGAGGACACTAATACACGTCTGTGCTCTTATGGGATCTTTTTCATTCACATTTTCAGGACAGCAAAATGTTATTTTCATGTTCTTTAAACCTTTTACTTGAATTCTGTCAGTTCCTGTAAGAAACACTAAAAAGAAGAATAAAATTGAGTGATCTTCTCCCCAGAGACCAAGACTTACAGAGGAAAAAACGTGTTTATTCAAAAACATTTACTGAGGGCCCCGAGGAGAGTGTGCATCAGACGGCATCAGGGACTGACACATTGTCCCTCAAGCAGCTTACAGTCTGGGTGGAAAGATTACATTTTTGTGCAGAAAAAGACAACTAGCAAGGGAAAAACAAAAGGGTGTATGACAGCCAGATAAGGCGCCACGGAATTTTAAGTGCTTCCGAGTGAAAATGCGGCGTGGGGTTCACAGCAGGGAGAGAGAATCAGGCTGGGATGACTGGGGAGACTTCGGAGAGCTCAGAATTAAGCTGGACCTTTAGGAAAGGGAAGGTTTAGAGTGGCAACGTGGAGGAGGGTGAGGGTTTGAGGCAGGACAAGGAGCTTCAGAGAAAGCCTGGAGATGGGAGAGCAGAAGGTGAGCTCAAGAATGTACAGATGAGGGAACTGTTTGGCTGAAATAATTTCCTGTTAAGCTAAGACTGGAAAGTCAGGCTGGGCTTCTGGAGAAGTCCGAGTATCTTCCAACGTACGTGTTATCCACAAAAAGGAGAAGATAAGTGTTTCTCAAAAGTAAGTATGGAAATTTTGCAAGAAAATGAGAGAGACAGTCATTACGCAAAGTTGCAGGTAAACAACAGAATAAGCATGAAACTGAGATCAAAATGTGGAAAGGGAAGTAAGAAGGATTGGAGACAATGACACTGTAAAATATGGCTAATCCCACAGTGCCCGAGTCACAAATACAGGAAGCAGACTAAACATCTAACTTGGATGAAGAACTGAGGGGACATCTGAAAGCAACAGGCAGGGCTGAAATCACAGGAAAGACCTACATTAACATTTGTTAGGTCTGCACAGCCTGGCATAGGGAACATCCAAACGGACCTGGAGTGGCTCTTACACTGGGATTTGTGGCAAATGGTGCCTATGACAAACAAGGTTTTCTTATCCCATAAAAAAGACGTAAGATTCTAGATCTACTCCTGATAGAATACCTACCAAGGAACTTTTTCTTTTCCTCCAAAGTCAATTTGTGTAAAGCCTTCCAAAACATCACTATGGTGGGATGCGAATTATCATATCCTTCTTCATAATGTGCATTCTAGAGAAAAAAAATACCCAAAAAAATATATTCAGAAAAAAAAAAAAAGAAATTCAAATTCAAACTTCAGGCCTTTTGATATACCTTCTCAAATGTTTCCCAGTCATAATCTGTATTTCCAATAATCACATCCTTTAGTTCTTCCGGATGGAAAAATTCAATAATATCCTTGTCACAAACTTTGTAAAATCCTCTTTGGAATTCTTCATAAAGTGCCTTCACAGAGATGTTGAAGATGTAATTGACACACTCAGAAACATAGTCTCTCCTTTAATGAAACAAAAAATGATTTCAGCTTACTGCAGTACCCTGAAGGAAACTGGCAGCGGGGTGGGGAAGGTGGGAGAAGACCAAAAATAAAATGAAAACTAGAACACCTAACAACTCAGTGCTTCCCATGTGCGTATGGCTATTTTGCATATATTATCTAATTTAGCCTTCATACAACTCCCAGGGCAGATTCTTACGACATTTTAGTAAAGAAACAGAAGTTTCTTGGTGAAGTTAATGTAATTCCTCAAGGTCATACAGTTAAGAGAAAGTACACAGATTAGAACAGAGAAAGTCTGGAAGAGTAAAACCTGACCTGCTGAGAGTGTTCTGGGGAATAAGCTTGGGAGATGGGGAAGGTTTCCTATTTTACTTTATGGTCTACCATACTGTCTGAATGTATGACAATAATTAATATTAGTCTCTGTGGCTAAGCACAAATACAGAAGGGATCTCTACTATGAGCTATGATGGGGTAGCTTCCCCCAAATACTCCCAGCGAGAAGAACTAGAAAAAGCCAGATAATCTACAAAAGCACTTCTAGCTCCAGGCTTCCAAATCTGAGTTAGATGCAAGAGGCCTCTGACCTACTAAGAGCTTAGAGAAGGGAAGCCCTGGAAAGTGAGCCTGGAATTTTACTTGCAGTTTTTCCCCTTTGGGCCATTTGCCGATTCAGGGAAATCGCCCAGGCTAAAAGTAATTAAGAGGCAGAGAACTTCATTATGTCTATCAGAAATATTATAGATAAATTGGAGTATTCGTAAAATATACTAGTTAGAGCTGGAAATGTTCTATTTCTTGATCTGTATACTTATTTGTGTACTTTTCTGTATGTCAGACTTCAATACAAAGTTCTTTTTAAAAAAATAAAGATTAAAAGATGAAAGAAAAATAGCTGGCCTACACCAGAATCCTCACTTGGTGGTGTCTCTCTGCCACTCTGACCAACTATCAATGGAATGTTCTCTCATCCCAAACTGTGGCTTTAAAATGGCATCCTATAAGGGGCTGAGAACTCAAGACACCACAGTAACATGTAATAATATTAACAAATACTAAGTGCCTGCCACAGACCCGGCACACTGGAGACTATTCTAGGTACCAGATGCACCATGATGAAGTAAAGAAGCAGATAAATCCTAAAGGTACGTAATGTGTGATATAAACAGAAAAGGTAAAACAGGGTAAGGGGATAGAGAGGGAAGTTGGTGGTATAAACCTAGACAGGAGATCAGGGAAGGCCTCTCTGAGAAAGCTATTTCCTTCTCGACCCGAATATAAACTCCAGGAGACACACACATACACACAATATACACCAACTCTCTGCCTTATTTAAAAAAATGATTAATTGGTAAGAACTGTAAGACATTTTTAGAGCCCAGTGAAATAAACAGTATATAAACAAAACAAATATTTCACTTCTCTGTACCTACTTGTTCGTCTGGTCAACAATGATGCAACTTCCATTAGGAATTAAGTCGATATCATTTTTGTCCCAATGCACCTGTAATCACAAATAAATTCAGATAGTATCTCCAACATAATCTGAAACAACCTATTATCAACAAAAACACTTTGAAGCATACCTCTTTTCTCAAGACTTTGTAAAAGTACACGTTTTAGTGATAAAAACTAGCAAATAATGTGCAGATAAAATATCACCTTATCATGCAGAATGAAAAATGCATTTTTACAAAACTTGATTTATTTTATCATACTGAAAAAAATTTGGCAAACTGCACATCTCAGTAGTCACTTCATACAGTATAGACCTAGTATGGTAGATTTGCAAAAATGGCCACAAATTCTTCCCAGCCTGGTATTCAAGGCCCTTTGCAGTATGACTTTGCAATAGCTGCCTGCCCCCCCACCCCCACCCCCAATCAGGAGGAGGAATCCCGTTCTTCAGCCCTGGAATCTGGGTGTGACCATGTGAGGTACTCTGGCCAATGGGATCTGCCGAAAGTGAAAGCTCAAGCAGCAGCTTACGTGCTGAGGCCTGCCATCTCTCCCCACTCTTTGTAATCCTGAGACCATCCTATGAAGACACCTCAACTAGCCCACTGCAGCATAAGAGACCCCTAGGACAGAAAAACTGTTCCAGCCCACGCTATAAACCAGCCAATGACTGGGTATATGAGCGAGCCCAGTGTAAACCATCCAGCCCAGCCAAGTCGACCCAGTCCAGAAAGTCAATGAATTGTGTTTGTTTTAAGCCACTAAGTTTAGGCGTTCTTTGTTAACACAGTAAAATCTACCTCATATGCCCAGCTCAAAAAAAAAAAAAAAAAAAAAAAAAGAGAGGAAAAAATACCCTTTCGCGCTAATTTAGAAGTTTGTCCTTTTATTAAAGAGTAATGTGTCTAGATAAATATGTAAAGGATTAGTCACATTAAAACTGATCCGTAATCTAGTTCTTATCATTACTCACATTAAAATAGATATAAAATACTTCTCCAAAGTCATCGCCTTCATCATCCAGAAGCGTTTGCAAACTCCTAAGGAACAAATAATTGTATTTTTTTTAAAAGTCAATAATCATGATCACTAGATACATCATCTAAAATAAATGTCAGACGCGCGACTATTCTGAAGATGGGAGGTCAGGTCGTTAGTTAACAATGCCCATTTCTCTGTGTACGGATAGCCAGTCCTCAACTATAAGCGTGACGTTTATGAGTATTTGCAATTCTGCCACCTCTCTTCCCTTCATCCTACCTTCCCTTACCCAGTGATTGTAGGTTTCTACAGAAAAGGACTGATAATGCATTTACTGATACTGAAACTCATTCAAATTGGTGTTACCTTTATTTTAGCTTTTGAACTGTACCTACAGAACAAATAATCTCCTTTTAAGTATCAGGTATCACTTAGGAAATCTAAGGAATGAGAAGGTCAAGGGACCTTCTCTGTATCTACTGTCCCAATATCGTCAAGCTTAAGACAGATGTGAAATTCAACTACCTTCACTGTTTCAAGGCATCTGTGAGAATATAGGTTATACAGCACGGAGAGCAGCCAGTCTTTTTATATCTCCATCCTTCAGTCCTATGGTACTTCAGACATATTTTTTAAAGTCGTATGTCTCATGGTATTTGCTCATTCTCTCATGTATTCATTCAACGAATATCTAGTAAGCTCCCAGTGTGGCAGGCATTAAGAGATGTAAAGTTGAGACATTACTGTCAGTGAACCCTGAGACTTGTAGATAAGATATGCTGATGGAAGCCTCACCACAGTACGGTGAGCTATGTGCAGGAACTCTGTGAGCGTACAAGTACTGCCTTGGTTAACTCTTTCTGAAGGGATGTGTCACTGGGGATGCCTCCGGAAGAAGGTGGAATCCAAACTGACTATTCCCCCACTGGATATTTTTTATTACAGAACTGTGATAAACAGACCATATTTTATTCATTGTAGGTTTTTGTGGGGGTGGGTGGGCGGGGAGGAGAGGGAGAGTGATGGGAACTCAGCTGACAAAACCGGATACACGATAATACTTGGTTCATGATACTCTTGTCATTATTTGTCCATGTATGGCTTACGTGCTTATTTATGGCTGTTTTTATGAAGAATACTTAGGAACCTTCCTCTTAAAACATTGCTAATATCTTATACCTACCTGTATGGATACCTCCCCTAGCCCATTTTTCTACCACCCCCAAAATATGTCACAAACACCAGTTTGAGGGGTTGTTTCCCTTTTGTTAAGGTAGCTCATGAAGAACAGATCAATTCTTTAATCTCACTGCAGTCAGACTATCAGTCTTTCCTTTAATGTTGGTACTTCTGATGTCTTGCTTAAGAATGCAAAGGTGAGAAGAATATTTGTCTGTATTTTCAGCATTTTTAATATTTAAGTCCTTCATCCACATGAAGTTGATTTTTATACATGGCATAAGCTATCAGCTTTCATTCTTTCCCCATATACATGAACTGACAGGATTCCTGTTCCCACTAATCCAGTATGCTACCTCTAGCAAGTTCCATAGGTGCCTGGATCAGCGTCTGAACTCTCACTTTTATTCCATTGAAAACCTGCACCCATACTGCACTGTTCTAAATTAATACAGCTTTCTAAAAATTCTTAAGACCTAAAAGTGTGAGGAACACTGATAGAGATTTAATGATCTTTACATTTACTAAGTTGATGTGTATTAAGGCTTCTGAGGCACAAGCATTATTTATTTAGGTCATTTTCATTGTTTTAGTAAAAAATAATAAATTTGTCTCCTCTCCAAATCCTATGCTTTTGATACTTCTTATCTTATTAGTATAATTAGTAATAATGATTAATAGTTGGATGGTGGAGCCACACCGTGTTCAATTCATGGTTCTATAACTATGGGGTCTGAGACAAGTTACCCAAATTGTCTGTGTTTATTTCCTCACCTGTGAAATGGGGATAATAATAATAGGATCAGAGCACCTGGGTGGTTCAGTCCATTAAGCATCTGACTCTTGATTTCAGCTCAGGTCATGATCTCAGGGTCATGAGACTGAGCTCTGCAGGAACCTGCTTGAGATTCTCTCCCTCTCCCTCTGCCCCCCCCCGCCCCAAACTCACGTGCTCTCTCAAAATAAAATAAAATAAAAATATACATAGGATTTCACTGCATAAATAGACCAAAAATAAGTAATTCCCTTATTAAAGAACATTTAGGTATTCCATACATTATGAACTATGTAATACAAGATACATTAATATGGAAAAATCCCCGCATGGTTGTGTTATTTCTGAAACCAAATGTCTAGAGGCAGAACTGCTAGGCCAAAGGAGCAAATACATTTTTGATTCAGGTAAGTACTACCACACTGTTCTCTGAAAAGGAATCGCCAATTCCTATGTCCACTACTAATCCCTGAAATCAGAGCAAACCTTTTCCCAAACCCCGGTGAACACTATATAGCATGGGTATTTACAACCACTGTCAATCTGAAGCACAGAGGAGCCTCTGATTTTCATGCATTCCACGAGCACTGGGGAGATGAAGCCACTCTGTTACTTCTCTTGTGCGCTGCCTTCTCGTATACTTTGTCAATTTTTCTTTTGGATGTGCAGGAACACCTTACACAGCAGGAATATCACCCCTTTCTAGTACCAATATTCTTTGTGAGGTGGTGGCTTGGCTTTTTAACTTAGAAGTAAGTTTTCACTTTAAAGGTGAGGATATGAAACGAGATTTAGAATAAACACCACTTGCAGATTTCACACCAGGGTATAACCTGGGCTCTGCCCATGACTGTTTCTACACAAATAAAGTTCAAAGATTAATGCAAGTATTAAGGACCAACCATAGGGAAAATCAATTTCTCTTAATTTGAAAAAGTTAAATTATTATCCAATAATTCTTCCCAAAATTATAATTAACTTCAAGTACCTAGAATGTTGCTATTGAACATGAAAATACTATGGGGGGGGCTGTTACTGCAGGTTTGGTTCCAGACTACAATAGAACAATTATCCCAACAGAGACAACTCAAAAGAATTCCTTGGTTTCCCCATGCATATAAAAGTTATGTTCACACCACACTGTAGTAAGTGTGCAACAGCAGTATGTCTAAAAACATGTGCAGAGCTTAATTTAAAAATACTTTAATGCTCACCATCCCCTGAGCTCTCAGCGAGTTGTAATCGCTGATCACAGATCACCGTAACAAACAGAATAGTAATGGAAAAATTTGGAATACTGTGAGAATTACCAAAATGTGACACAGAGAAACAAAGTGAGCAAATGCTGTTGGAAAGATGGCTTGCTTGACACAGGCTGCCACAAACCTTCACTATTAATCTGTGAAGCAAAAGGTAATGAAACAAGTTATGCCTGTATCTAAATATATATTATATAGAGTTCTAGAAAAAGAACTATGTTTACTTACTTTCCCAAAACAGGACTAAGTTCTTTTAAGTCTTCCAGTGATGGAGTCTGGTTCAAAAGTTTCTTAAACAGGGCCAGTGGGAAAGGGATGTTGGCAACATTGAAATTGAATAGGGAAAGTCCACAAAGAACCCCAAAGAAGAAATATCTCTTCTTCTCAAATTTAGGCTGGAAAGAGAAAAAAAACTTGATGTGTTTTAATCTTTACAAGTAAAATGGAGTATCTGTATTAGGTAATCTTTTCTCCCTTTCACAAAGTCAAATCACAAATTAAAATAAAAAAGGTTGCAGGGCCCCTGGGTGGCTCAGTCAGTTAAGTGTCTGACTCTTGATTTTGCTCAGGTCATGATCTCAGGATCGTGAGATGGAGGGTCGTGAGATGGAGCCCGAGTCAGGCTCCATGCTCGGTGGAGGGTCTGCTTGAGATTCTCCATCCCCCCTCCCACTCTCCCTCCCCTCACTGGCGCACTGTCTCTCTCTCAATAAACAAATAAAATCTTGAAAGAAATAAGCTTGCAGTAATAATACTGAGGGTTTATGTGCAGTCATTGAGTCAGTTTAAATCTGCCACAGGGACACTAATAGAACCACATTAGGCTCAGCAAATCCTCATAAACCGAAGTCTCCAATTTCTTTTCACAGCCTTTCAAATGAAAATTTGAAAACGAATTTTCAAATTCATCAGGAAAAATAGAACTGAACCAAAAAAAAAAGGGCACCTGGGAAAGGAAGGGTTCCTTTTTATCCATACATTCTATAAATGGTCAACATACAGTGCTTAAATTTTCCTGTGTGGACAGAAATGGGAACGCAGGGAAAGGGGACTCCATTTTAAAGAAACTAATCAACTGAAGGTTATTTCCATAATTTTATGTATCAATAAGTCCTCTCCTAAAATGAAACTGTCTAGACAACCTAATTTCCAGTGGTATGTGACATGCCTTTTCTGTCATGACAACCAGAAACAAAGAGGAGAGGACTCACCCTGACGGGAAACCACATGTAGGAAGCCTCCTCAGGATACATGAACATCCCATATTCTGGCCGGGTCATCTCCTCAAACAGACAGTGGAAAAACTCTACCTTGACTCCTCCAGAGTCATGTCCAATTTCTCCACTAAATGAAACCTGAAGAAACAGAGCAAATAATATCTCACTTCCAGGGCTCTGTATTGTTATGTATTAATAAGGCTCATTTAATTATCTTAAAAGCAAACATCATTTGTGGACTCAAATATTTGGTAAGCACTATAGTAAGCATCTTACTCGTATTACCATATTTAATCTTCACATTAGTTCTATGAGGTGATGAACTTCAAGAATTTAAATATGAACTTCCCCAAGGTCACACACAGCTAAGGGGTGCAGCCTAGATTTAATCCTATGTCTGTCTGTCAAGTCTCAGAGCCTGATGTCTTCAGCTACTAAGCTGACTTCAATTGGCATCATTATTATATAATAAGGAATGTTAAGTAAAATGAAAATAAACATAAAGAAATAAAAAATAGGTGGATTTTCAAAGGCTGAAAAACCAGAGCACAGATAAGTCATCTATTGGCGTGACTGTTTACTCCTTGCGAAGGTACCCGCTGACACCAACCCCCTCTTAGGATGGTTCTACCATAACCCATCTCTGCTCCTTCAAATACTTGCTCATTCCTGTCTTTTCTTCTTGGACTCCCCCACTTCGGTGTACAAATGTGTTAAGGTGTCCCTTATTCTTAAAAGAAGAAAAAAATCTCAACACCACTGTCTCCAATACAGGCAACACTGGCTTCTACTCGAGGTTGCCAAATACTGCAGAATCAGGTACACCAGCCTCCCAACCTATTTCCCTACTTACATGCTCTCTTCAAGAGGACCAAGAACCTGTGAACCCCCAATTCTGCCAAGGACTTGTTCTCATGTCTCCTCCCCTTGATTTCATGACCTCATTTTATACTTCTGATCACCTCTTCTTTCTTCACACTCTTTTCTCCCTTGTTTTCTCTTCTGAAGCATTAATTAGGTTTTCGTCTCTCTTCTTTTTCCTGCTGCTTTAATACCAGAAATTCCTACAGTTCTGTGCCGGCACTTCCATCCTTTCTCCTTTCCCTGGATGCTCGATTTCTCTTTAAACTTTACTTACCACCTGCAGGCATTTAACCTTCCCATCCACTCCACCTTCTCTCTGACACACACTCCTGTCCGAAGGCCTGCTCAACATTTCCGTCTGGATAGTCCGCTGGCACTTCCCCAAAAACTCCTTTTACTGGTTTAATTAGATGAATGCCTCTTCTATTTTCTACAGATTCAAGTTTCAACTCTCAATTATTCAAAATCTTTGTAAGACCAGGTGTCAGGGCACCTGGGTGGCTCAGTCGGGTAAGCGTCCAACTCTTGGATTTGGCTCAGGTCATGACCTCAGGGTCCTGGGATCGAGCCCCGTGTCGGGCTCCCTGCTCAGTGTGGAGTCTGCTTGAGATTCTTTCTCCCTCTCCCTTCCCCTCTGCCCTTTCTCTCTCTCTCTCTAAATAAATAAATATCCAAAAAAAAAAAAAAAGACCAGGTGTCAAATCGTACTCTGCTCCTTCCTATGGGCAAGCTCCTTCATCTCACAGAGCCTCCGTTTTCTCACGAGATTATCAGAAAGATTAAACAGAATAACACTCGCAAAATGCCTCACACAGTCTGGAAAATGCCGGCTGCTCATCAAATGTTACCTAAATGTTTAAAAGGGATGAATGAAATGTCAGAGTGGAACTAAAATAACTCAGTGGACTGGCTGGCCACCACAGGTAAGATTCACATCGTGAGTTTGTTAGATTTTTAAAAATTTTCTATGTGCAAAAAATATGTGGAAATACCACCTCTAACTGCAAACCCCAGCGCAACACACTTTTAAAACAGTGTCTTGAACTTCAGTCAAGTCATTCTTTAATCCGTGTAGGGTAAATGGGAACTCGGGTCTATCAAAAACACTCTAATAAATACCATCAAGGAAAATCTTTGTGTGATTAAGCAGAAAGTCTGGAGCCTAAGAGTTGGTCCAAATCCTGGCTCTGATACCTGTTGTTGTATTGCCCTTGGATAAGTCACCTCATAGTTTTGTACTTCAGCTTCCCCATCAGCTAAATGAAGGAAAAACAGAACCTTACATGCAGTGTCACTGAAAGGGTTACACAAGTACTTGTGAAGCATTCGATATTCTTGGCACAAGGAAAACGTTCACCAGATTTACTAGATATTATTATTATTATGTGTCAAATATCTACTAGTAAGACAAGTTATATAATAACTAAACCAGAGATCATTTATGTTCAGACCATGGGGATTTCGACAGTAATACCCTCAAAAAACTATAGAGTCAATAAAGAGGAAGTTCTCTTTTCCACAAAGCAATTTGGGCTCCTGCATGAGAGCAGAAACAAATCCCCAAATCCCCTCTGTGTCAACCTCATGAACCCTTCCCAGGGGGTGACTGGCCAGGCTGGGTCAGGCCTCAGGAAAGACTGGACCTCTTAAGGCTAGTTCTGGACTTTCCACCTGTCCAGGCTGGGGGAGGACAATCCTTTCACCCACTGCTCCTCAGCCCGAGAGCACCAAGTACCCGCAGCCGTTCCCGGCAATTCACAGCTAAGTGAGGAATCAGGGAAACTCCAAAACAGACAAGCTCTGCGGCAAAGGGAGATTCCTTCTTCTCTGGAAGACCCACTGTTACATCCTTTTATGTTTTCCTTCTCTCAGCAGCAAAAATATTGAGAATTATACTTTACCATTAACTCCCTCCTCAGATCTTCATTCTCAAACTGACTTAGGTGACTCAAAACATCCTCAATCAAGTGAGTCCTTCTGACTGACAGATTGAAAGTGGGCAGCAAAGCTAATTCGGACCCTCCTTGTTCCACAATTCCAGCCAACCGCATACAAGCTCTAAATTTTTTCTCCTAGAAAAACAGAAATGTTTCACTCATTTCACCATATGCTCCAAGTGGGAATTTATAAAGTGGAATAAATTGGTTCAATTTATTATGAGTGCTTGTCACAAACATTTATGAACAGAGCCTTATTTACATAAGCCACTGGAAAGAGGCTATACATTCAGCATTCACCCTCAGTGAGCCGAAGAAACATCTAAGGCATGAAAAGTTTTGTGGAGCCAACCAGTGTAAGCAGGAAGGTGACCAACTGTGGGCTCCGCTGGTCCACTTTATCCTGCAAACATGATTATTTATACCTCAGTTACCAAAGCTAATTACCATCATTAGGCTAAGAGAATGATCAGCAAACACTGAAGCAGTGTGCTGAACATAACCTCCTCATTTGGAAAAAAGTTCAGAAAGCAAGCATGCAGGCAACTTCAAGTATGAGAGACCTCTCTAAAGATATCCTGTTCTAGGAGGAAAACCCAACGAGAGACTTTAGGGCACAGATCATCTAAGAAGTTATATATGAGACAGAAAGACAGACAGACTCACATACACACAGATTGTCTACCTGACCAAATGGCAATTTGAGACCATTAAAGTCTAAGGCTCTCAGCATAATGAACAATCAAATACTGGGTCTATAAAGTTATTTCTGGAGGCCTGTTTAAAATTAGGAGAAAAGAGTTCTAAGAGTTGAAGGAAAATAAAGTTCTTGTTTCTTTTTTCCTTTCATTTTCCTTTGTTAAATATTTAATCAATGGTCATATTCATAAATCAATTTCCCATTTTGTTTTATAATGGTTAACTGTATTATGTAAAAGTATCCACTGTTATGACATATATTTGGATATTACTCATAAATATACATATCCAGATGCATATATAAAAGCGATAATAAGAGCTAACACTCTTGGGCACTTTCATTTCCAGAAGCATTTTCAACAGTCCAGTTTTAAGTTCAAAATCACTTTCTGGATATGACGACAAACAGAACCAATTCATCTGATAACAGTTCACTGAAAAGAGAATCCTTTTTATAAACCTTGATCATGGCACCATTAGACTACCAGCCATTTATGTGTGTCCACATTTCAAGAATCCTCTGTCAACTCTATTCCCACTGCTCTGTTTTTTAACCAGACTGGGCTCCTTAAATATTGGTTTGCTAATCCCAATCAAGCCCAAGTCTGCTATGCCTCTTCGAGTACCACACAGAAGACCTGTATAGAGGGCCCAACCTCAAGGTACAAGCCCTACAAACTCCATCAGCTGTCCATGCTGCTCTCTCCTCCACTACTGAGGCCCTAACACGCCTCAAGGGCAAGCCAATCCAGATTATGACAGTCTTGGCCACCTTCATTAGAGTTTAAGCTCCGTGAATGTTATAACCATTGGTTTCAATGGTATCAACCCCCAAAATATTGTAGATTTGAGAAGGTATTTATCATTCGATTTGTTAACGAAGACAAAGAAATAGGCATACATACCTGTATTTTTAGAAGTGAATCTGCATACAGTAGTTTGATTTTCGACAGAATATTAAAGATAAACGGAAAATGACTGAATATGACAGGATACTGAGTGTCTAATGAAGTGTCCTAAAAATGGAAATGACAAGAATTGTGACAAGTGGAAAGAACAGAGAAATCTTACACCTTAGCTCATAGCCTAAAATCCTTGATAGTTAAAGGTCTCAGTTCTTCCAGCCGACGTAATCCGAACTGCTGGTCAGTAGTACTTAGATACCTAAAATTCTAAGAAAATGTTTTGGATGTATAATGAAAGGTATGTAAACCTAGTATTTAAAAGAAAAAATTAAAGCTCGTATTTTTTAGTGCTCATTTAATTTAGCAATTATAAACTCCAGATGCTTTCCCAAAGAGTTTGCTCTGCCACAATGTATACTTCTGAAATGTCAATTAGTTCAGAAGCATTTAGTAAAGAGGGCTGAGCGCTGTAACATGGATAGCTGATGAGCTCATTCAAGGGTCGATGTGCTAGGACCAGAATTACAACCTTTAGAGAGAAGGAAAAAAATCTCAGGTCAGCTGCTGAACTGGCAGCGACAGCCCTTTAGCTTTAATTTAAGAAAATAAAAAAAGGATACACCCAGAGCCACCCCCAAAGTTGCAGCCCCATTCTGCCTGCTCCTGTGAGTCCTGCTGCCCTGTATACCCACCCAAGAGAGCCCCACTTGCATCCATGTTGTCTCAGTACTACCAATCCTCTCGTTAGCGTGTGAACAGATTTCTACCCTTTTGTCTGGTGCGTTTTCATATTCTCATGGCACTCTCCACAAGCTGCTTGCCTGGTGGGAGTCAAGTGATCTAAGGTAGTCACCACTTTTCTATTAGGGCTCTGGCTACAAAACCGCATTGGTTTTGAGGGGTCTGTATCACTTTTCCTATAAGCCCTGTTATTTCTACTGAGCAATTTTGCAGGGTGCAAGGCCATTTGGAAACCCATGCACAAAGTAATGGCACGAATACCTTTATTAACTCACCAATGATCAACTTCCCCCTTTGAACATACCATAACCGGGGCACCTGGCTGGCTTAGTCAGTGGAGCGTACAACACTTGATCTTGGGGGTTGTGAGTTGGAGCCCCACACTGGGTGTAGAGATTACTTTAAAAAAATAAAATCTTACAAAACAAATAAATAATAAACATGTCATACTTACGGAGTTAATGTTCCAAGCAGACCTTCTATAAGCATCCCCATAAAAATCAAGCCAGTGTGTAAGCTCGTTTATTTTGAAAATATTTTCAGGCAGTTGACACACAGCCTGGTTTACCTTTAATAAAATACGGCCCGTGAGAAAATGTTATATATAAAGACAATTCTGCTTTATGGCTATTAATTAGATTATCAGCATAAATAGCAAATTAAATACTCTTTCAATGACCAGAATAAAGGTCTATCCAATTCCTTTACTGGCAAAGCCCCAAATTTTCAGGAACATAGAATAGCTATGATTTAATAGCAGAAACTGATGATATGATGACAAACTCCTACTTACTTTTAATTCATAGAAAAGCTTTAAAGACTTTCAGGTCCAAAGAAAAATACAGTGCAAAATGAATCCAAAGTACTCTGGGGCCCAATACCTCCTGTCATTTTCTTCAGAGCTTAAAAATACACCATTTACAGATGTCCCCCTCTCTGGTAAGGCATGTGTGGAACGTTTCCCCCCCAAACTGTGGGGGTGTTTTCCAGCCTTCCATCCCCCGATGACCAGGGTTACCATGGCATGCACATGGACACCGTGCAAAAGTGCTGTCAGTCAGCGAAGACACTGGTAACGACGCTGCATGCTTCAGACATGAGTGACCCTAAGTGCTTGACATGGATGGGCAGTCCTGGCCCGACTGACTCATTCTTAAGAGGTCCTCTAAAAGCCCCTCTTGGCTTCCATTCACCTGGAATATTCTTACTAACCCTGGCCCAGACCCCAAATGATCCAAATCTTCCAGTACCACCACCCAGAGCATCATGAAGCTGTTTCGACCCTGTGATACGGTCCTCTGGACCCTGCTGATCTCAGCCTTGCACATCCCCAATTATGGAAAAAGTGGGTGTTTCATCCTTGCAGCCTCCTGTGGTCTCCCTTCTGAGGTTGGGGAGGGAGCTTGACAAATAATCTAATGCCACTCTTAGAGTGAAAGGATAAAACAGGATCCCTTCAGGATTTTTGTTGCTGCTTCAGTATTTCTCAGGTTCCTTTTTTTGTAAGTGGAAAAAGCTCATTAGAATATACTTTCCCCGAGCTCTTCAGTAAATCTCTCAATTTTTCAAAGCCCAAATTATTTTTTTAATTCATCTCTCTCTTTTGTATAAAACCTTTAAAAATAGCCAAAGATGGGCACTGCTTTTCAGCAGTATGGCAAAATTCTTTTTTTTTAAAACAGTATGGCAGATTAGGTATCTTGATTTGCTGAAAACAACCAGAAATACAGGATAAAGTGTAAACAAATATTTTTAATGCAACACCAATATTGTAAGTAGATATGAAATAATCACATCAAAAATGAGGTGAAGGTGGCATTTGCCTTGAGAGTATTTCCCAAACCTGGTGAACCTGAACTTCAGTTTGCAATGGCTGGGGTTTTGGGGAAGGAGACGAACCTTCTGTTCTGTTCAAATTATGGGTCTAATAACAGAACGCCACCTCACAAATCTGGGATCCGAAAGGGCTAAACCATCAGAGTGAGGGTAAACTAGAAATGAACAGCCCACCCCCGCACCTTGACCCCAAGCCCACTGCAGCTAGTTAAAATGGTGCCAAGGTGCAGGGAAAAATGTCACCTACAGAATCTGACATCACAAAAGCACTTTCCTGAAAATTCGCATGCCACATTCAGACCACAACCAGAGAACTAAAGAGCTTCAAGCAAAGAATTTAATTTAAAGTAGCACCTAACCGAGGTGGTGTCTCCGGGAACCTGGCAGAAGCAAATCCTCCCTAGAGAAACACAGCCCTCAAGGAATTCCAAAAGATAATGTTCCAAGGAAAATGTCACACACACACACACACACACACACACACACGTCACAAAATATGGTAATGAAGGCACTATGAGGAAGATTCAGCAAAAGCAAGAGAGGGCAAAGCTGACCTGTAAATACTTCAGATACCAGAGGTGTAATGCATATAGATTTAAATAAGCAAAAGGGAAGCCTGAATATAAAAGACAAAGATATCATAAATAATGACCAAGAAAAAGAAATTTCAAAGAAACAATGGGAAAGTGGAAAACATAATACTTGGAATAAAAACTCCAAGGGCAGTTTTATTAGCAGACAGAAATCACTAAGAGATTTCATGGACAGAAAGATATGGCTGAAGAAGTCGTTCAGAATGGGATGCAATCACACAGAGATGGAGAATATGACAGAAACCTGAAGAGACACGGAAGACAGGGTGAGAAAGTCACACATATAATTAACTGGAATTTCAACAGGAAAGGAGGGAGTCAATATTTGTGTGGATTTAAAATGTTTAACAATTTAGGAACTCCTTTACCTATATGGATTATTTTCAAAAACCCTACAGTAAACATTCTGTTTAATAGTGATATTCAAAAATTTCCTTTAAAATCACAAATAACTGAGGGTTGCTGGAGGGGACAGGGGTGGGGGGATGGGGTAACTGGGTGATGGGCACTAAGGAGGGCATGTGATGTAATGAGCACTGGGTGTTACAGAAGACTGATGAATCACTGAACTCTACCTCTGAAACTAATAATACACTATATGTTAACTGAATTTAAATAAAAATTAATTCATTAATTAAATTAAAAAAAATAAAATAACAAACAAGTGTCATCTGACTGGCTCAGTCTATGGAGCATGTGATTCTTGATCTTGCAGTTGAGAGTTCAAGCCCCACATTGGGTGCAGAGATTACTTCATAGTAAAATAACATCTTTAAAAATAAATAAATTGGAGTTCCTGGGTGGCTCAGTTGGTTAAGCTTCTGCCTTTGGCTCAGGTCATGATCCCAGGGTCCTGGGATCAAGTCCCATGTCAGGCTCCCTGCTCAGCCTCTCCCTCTGCCACTCCCCCTGCTTGTGCTGTCAAATAAATAAATAAAAATCTAAAAGAAAGAAATAAAATCACAAATAAGATAAGGAACCTACTATCACCAACACTTTTTTTTTTTTAAATAATGATTTTTTATTATATTATGTTAGTCACTATACAGTACATCCCCGGTTTTCGATGTAAGGCTCGATGATTCATTAGTTGTGTATAACACCCAGTGCACCATGCAATATGTATCACCAACACTTCTATTCAACATTGTAGAGGAAGGCTTAGCCAGTGCAACACGGAAAAGGAAAGTAATAAAATGTATATGAATTAAAAAAAAAACCCAAACATTATTTTTTTAAAGATATGATTACCTGCCTAGAAAATGCAAAATAATGTACAGGTAAATTACTAGATATAATGTGAAAATTAATCAACACAGTCCTACAAATAAGAGATATAATTTTTAAAAGACACCATCTACAAAAATCTTTAAAAAGTTAAATGTGCTGGAATAGATTTAATTAAACATATCCTAGACTTCCATACTAAAATAACAAAATTTTATCTCAAGACTTTAAAGACTATCGAATAAATGGAAGAAACAGACACCATAAAGACGCACAATAGTAAAGATGTCCGTTCTCCCCGAAGTGAAATACAGATTCAATGCAACTTCAAATTTCCAATAAGATTTTTTTTTTTTTGCATTGCCTATCAGGAGGGAAGGGAGAGAATTTCAATTAAGTGGTGCTAGGCAATTGTTTTCACATGGAAAATAATAAAAAATAAATTTCCAATTGGATTAAACACCGAATTGTAAAAGGTAAAGCTAAAATCAATACTCCCCTTAGACCTGGGTTAAGAGTAGCCTCTGCTCCAGGTCCAGGATTTATTTACACGTCCTTGCCCTGGCCTTCTCCAGCCAATCCTCTTCTCAAAAAAGTAAAAGTAAGGAGCCTGCAGGGCCAAGGGGACCTGAGCACATGTGCAGGCCTCTTCCCTGCGTGCTCTCTAGAGAGTGGACTGTATTGGAGGTGAGCACACCCCTAGGCTCTAGGGCTCCAGACACGGCTAAGGTGCGGCTGCTGTGGAGGCAGGGATGGAGTACAGACACATACGGGCCGAGGTGTCCACATATGGGTGCAGGACACCCCCAGCGTGGGACAAAACCAAGGTAGGAAAAAAGGCAGAAGACTTGGGAAGGCCTCTGTCTGAGTCTCCGCCTCTCAGTGCAGAGTCTGAGATTTCTAAATTAAACCTGGCCTCCCCTGTCATTAGGAAGGTTTATCTGCCAAGGTGGGTGGGTAGCGTGTATTTTACTTTAGAGTATATTGGTTCCACAGTTTATTAGCTAGATTTCTAACCTTTTGAATATTAGACATAGGCAGATGGGACTCTGTTTGTACTCTTCTTCGGGCCCCAGCTATCACCTGCTAGCGGACAATCTACACAGACCTCGGGCCGAAGCCTTGCTGGGACACAGGCCCGCCCATTCATTTTCGCACTGCCGCCAGGGGCTTTCACGCTCTGAGCTTATGCAGTGGTTGTGGCTCCAACGGAAACCCTGCTGCCTCCTGACTTAGGGTGAGAACTTAAAAACTTGAAGAAAAAACAAAGCTTAAAACAAGACCCAAAGAGTAAGAACTATAAAGGATTAGATTGAGAACTTTATCCGTATTAAAACTAAGAATGTGGGCTCATCAAAACAAAACAAAATACCACAAAGTGAATAGACAAGCCACAAACTGGGATATGAGATCTGAAACACACACAACTGACAAAGGACTCATTTACAAAACAAAAAACTCCTATAATCAGTAAAAAAAAAAAAAAAAAGTCAAACGATACATTTACACTGAACAAAAGGCAGACAGACATTTTACAGAAAAGGAGACAAGTACTGCAGTTATAAATATGAAAACAGCTCTCACGCATTAGAACCAGGGAAACAGGGTGAAAATCATAATTTGGTATCATGTAATACTGAAAATATTTTCCATATTTTAAGTCAGACTTGGAGTAGCGGGTATTCTCGTCATCTGGAGAGGACTGAAATCAGTCCGACCATCGTGGAAGGCGGTTTATCACTACCAATGAAGATCCCACAGATACCCCACAACCTATCAACGCCGGACTAGGTATGGAAACTAAAAGCCAATTCTTGACACATGAGGACCAAGAAATATGTACGAAAGTATTTACAGCAGTGTGTTTTCTCAAGAAGAACAGCTCCTCCCCAAAAGAATTACGAACAGCACATATACCCACATCACTACTGGAATGGATGATTAAGGTAAGATTCACGCTATAGACTACAACGTGGAAATGAAAGTGAATGAAATACAGTCATAAATACGAATCTGGATGAATCTATAAAACAAAATGTTACATAATAAGCATGTATTCCATTCATATACATTTCAAAACCAGCAAAATTAAACAACATGCTATCAAGAAAAATATATAATCCTAAAACAACAAAGGGAGTGATTAACCCCAAATCCAAGATCATGGCTATCTCCAGGTGAGGGGGTGTATCATACACAGGCATTTCTAAAGTACTAAAAATGGTTTCCTTGTCGACACGGGCAGTAGTTACACTACTGTTTCATTACTTTTCTTCAAACTGCACACAGATAAGTACATACACTCCTTGATATGCATGACTTAACTCACAGAAAACAAAAATTTAAAAATAGCAATATAAACGTTTCCTGAGTCTGCTAAAGATTCAGGCCAGTTGAAACCAAGGGATTTTTTTACTGCAAAATAAAAACCTATGCATGTCTGAAAGAACGCTTACCCTATGCAGCTTTTTCAGTATTTCTAGGAGAGCCTTAACGTGGTAGTTGTTCTCAGAGCTTTCAGTCCAGTAGTGTAGCTGAGCAGTGATGGCTCTTTTAAACATCTGGACCAGCCTGATGAATGCGGCATCTTGCAGAGATGCCCAGTACTCCTCTGAGGGACACAAAGGTAAATAAGCATTGGCAAGTCATTTTTCTTGGATTCTTAAAGGTAAATGGCTAGAACACTGTCATATGTATCAGTTACAAAAACGCATTTGTAATAAACTTTTTAGTAAATACAACCGCAATGAACAAAGTTTACGAATTTAATGTCCTTGAGAAAAATCCCTTGACAGTAACAAAACCATGAACTTGATCTAATTAACTTGTGGGGGGGGGAAACCCGACAAGATGAGTCACATTTCCTTTTCCCCCAGATGAAATAACATGCTGTTTTAAAAACCAGACTTAAGAATTAATCACAATTGCACAACTTTATTTTCTCACTCCTAGCATGAGTTTTCACCTCTTAAAAAACACCTCTCAGGGCCCCTGGCTGACTCAGTTGGTAGAGCATGCAACTCCTAACCTCAGGGTTGTGAGTTCAAGCCCCACAGTGGGCATGGAGCCTACTTTAAAGAAAACACCCTGGGGGTGTCTGGCTGGATAGATATAGCACATGACTCTTATCTCATGAGTTCAAGCCCCATGTTGGTTCTAGAGCTTATTATAAAGAAAAAAAACAGGCACGCACCTCTCAGTATTGTAAAAAATCACAAATGCTTTACACCAGCTTTCCATCACTCACTTACCTAGATTTAATAAAACCTAAGAAAGAATGGACTTCCTTGGGATGAATACGCTGTTTGTCAAAAACCTCATTAAAATCTACTCAAGCCCCTAGACCTAACTTCCAGTGTCCTTGAAATACAGGCAAAGATGGAAATAATCAGACAAATTTAGGTGTAGGACGTTCAACAGGACAACTGACCTAGAATCTTAAAGAAAAAAAAAAAGTGGTAAAAGACTTTTGGGACAAGTGCAGAAATTTGAATATGCCTAGATATTATGGAATTATGGTCTAATTTTATTAGGTGTGATACGGATGTTTTAATGTAGGATCCCATATTCGTAAGAGATGCACGCTGACATATTATGGGTGAAATGTCATGATGTTTCCAACTTACTTTCAAGTACTTGAGCAAAAATAAAGTGTCATCTGCACATAAAGAGAGGAGCGCACGTGGCAAGAGATGACCTGTTGCTGACTCTAAGGTAGGGGTGTATGGATAGTCACGTTCCATTCCTTCAACTTCCATGTATGAAATTTTTCATAATGAAAAGTTGGGGACAAAGGACCTCATGACCAAACCACACATGTACCATTACAAGGACTCTAAAAAGGTAGTAAAACAATCTATTTTGGATGACTATAATAATTACTACAGCATCTTTACAATATGCTAAAAATATGAATTAAAAAATATGAACATATTTACAATTATCTAAGTTTTGCTATAACTACCAAGCATGCGTTTCCACTGAGAGGATGGTTAAAGTATTTTCAGATGTAAATCATCAGTCTTACCCAGAACCCCTAAAGACTGGTCACTCATGGCACAAACAGCCTCTGCGAAGGGAACCACCAGACTCTCCCAGCTGCTATAATCATGCATCATGGGACATTCAGGGAGAAGGAAGAAAATCTCTAAAGCTTCTTGGTGTGGAGAATGAAATGGGAGATTTTTGAGCAGATTATCCTTGAGACATGTGGTTATCTGTGGTCAAAAAGGATCAGGGAAAAGACACTCAAAACACAGCAAGAACTGGTTGCAACTTGTAATAAAATAAAATCTAGAATCGGGAGTTTTGTTCCACCAAGAAACTGGAATAATCATTCAGTCCCCAAACCCATGTTTCCATCCAACCTCACGGAGCCTCCCAACTACCTAAGCTGCAGGTACGTGACAAGCGTTATCCCATTTAACTGCAATGAAGCATGAAGGAGGTGGAGAAGAAATTCTAAGAGTTATACTGGATGAACAAGGAATTCAGAACTAACAGGCAGCCCTCCCAAAAATAAATACATTCTACCCCCTCATTCCACTACCTCATTATCTTCAAAGGATGTGTAAGAACCCCAAAAAGCAACGTGAAATTAGTAACCCCACACAAACAAAAAGCAATAACCCCAGCAACAAAAACCAACGTGGTTTCCTCACAGGACCACCCGCCTCATCACAAACTCTGTCCACTACAAACTCAAGCTTTTAGTCCTTTCAATCTCCCTTTACCATTTCCCCAATTCAGAACACAAATGTTCGAGAAAAATTCAAATGCAATTCTGATTGTTTATGTGAGATGTGCCCAGATAACAGAAATAATTTATTTCAAAATCCACTGAGAAGTTATGCTTCTCTCAAAAGGAGAACTCATTTGTCAGATATTATGCTAAATTATTTGCATATGTTAATTAAGTCATTTAATCCTTGTAGTTCTTCGAGAACACAGATGGTATTAAAAACCCCATTTTAGGGATACCTGGGTGGCTCAGTTGGTTAAACGTCTGCCTTCAGCTCATGTCATGATCCGATCAAGTCGGCATCAGGTTCCTTACTCAGCAGGGAGCCTGCATCTCCCTCTGCCTGCAGCTTCCCGCCCCCGCCCCACCCTTGTGCTTTCTCTCTCTGACAAATAAATAAATAAAATCTTTAAAAAAAAAAAAAACAACCCGTTTTATAGACAGGAACTCTGTATCTGCTCTAGGTCACAGAGCTAAGTGGGAACCTCTTCTGGAACTTTCTGACTCCAAAGCCCAAACTCTTAATCATTAAATTATGATGAGCTAAATGGTATCTCTAAAAGTACAAATTCTTTAATTGTCTACTATTTTTGTATCGAAACACTATGCCAGGCTCCTACTACATGGTTCAATCTTTGGAGTCACATACCTGACTACTCTAACACCTTTTGGTAACACACACCCCTCCTACCTCAGTGGCTCATCAGCTGCCACATCACCAAACCTCCCAACCTTCCGCAACCCTGCAGAACTACTGTGATCCTCTTGCGTCAGCCATCTTGTTCCACACACTTGTGCCTCAGTGTACTTTCCTGACTGCCAGGAATGCCCTTCCTGAGATAGGCACGTGATAAACGCCTACTTCCTCTGAGGACCTTGTTTCGAGTACTCTAAGTAGAGATGACCATCCACTGCCCTAGTGACAACTGAATTCATTCATCCGAAAATATTTATTATACATCTAACTAGGTTCTAAGTGAGGTACGAGGGAAGACAATGGGGTGTAAAACACAGCCAGTCTTCCCACTAATACCTGCATGTTCATGTCTGTGTCCCTAAGCAAGCATTTTAAAGACAGGGAGCATGTCTCTTTCATGTTCACCAGGAATCCGCACCACAGTGCCCTACAGAGAGCAAGCATTCAAGTGTCTGCTGAGTAAGGAACGAACTGCAGAGGTCTGTCAATCTGTGTGACATAAATCTCAAACTAGAAAGAAACATTACAAGTCTTCTGATCCAACTATCTGCTCTGAAATAGGAAGACTATGATTATGTCGACTGTGTATCATACAGTATTGTTCTGGCACAACAAAGGTATAATTAGCTTTCGTGAAGAACTGGCCCAACCTCTTCCCTCTACAGATGCAGAAGTGGTGATCTTCCTACTAAATGCTTCAGAGCCTGATAAAGGTACGGAATTAAGGATCCATTTTACCTCAGACCCCTAATATAGGGCCACGGTTCTGCCAAGTTTAACAGAATTAAACTTTTCATCTTCCCTCAAGAGAAAGGAGTGTGTGTAAAGAGACCCTGCAGCTCAGATACAGAATGTTGGTTTTGAAGGATAGAACAGGAGAGCAGGTGAGGCAGGAGAGGAAGGAGGGAGAAATGACAGGGAGACAGAAAGAGAAAGAGAATGAGAGGTACAGAAACAGAGGCCAAGAGCAAATGAGAAGAAGGGGGGAAGGGGGGGAGAACAGAAGAGAGAAGAGAGCAGAGGGGAGAGAACGGGAAGGGAAGGGAGAAGAGAGAGGAGAGGGGCCCAAAGAGAAAGAAGTGAAAGAGAGAGAGAGAGAAAAGGAACCAGGGTGAGACCAGGAAAGAGACTGAGAGAACAAAGAAAGTACTACCCCTAGATCAACCAATATAAGAGAACAGAGAAATAAATTAATAAAGGCTACATCAAGAAAGGCTGAACTAATAAAGGAAACAAGTTTGGAGCATCTGGCAAAGTGGGAAACCTAAAAACAATAGTAACAGTACTGAAACAAAGAAGCAACAATCCCCCAAGGAACATTCTAGAACCTATAGAAAGGAAGTGCAACAGAACAAAACACAGAAAAAAGAATCCAGGTAGTCCCCGGTAAGAGAGATGTTCACACCAAAAGTGTTCTCATTTCTACACTTATGTTTAAAATAATTGTAAAGAACATGCTGTTTCATATTCTAGTGTATCAATCTCAACCAATCCTTTAATCATCTTCCTTATAGCCGTGAGCTGACAAAATTCCCTCCAGCGAGCGTGTGCATCTATGTACAGGGGTGTGTCTGTGTGTTTGCTGTTTGTGTGTACAGATGAACCTGGACTATTTGTCATCTATGTGACTACCAGAGCCACCATTTTGCCCCAAGGGGGCCAACTCCTGAATGCTGTCTGAATTTCACATAATCTGGATGTGCTACGGGCTCTCAGAGACTCTCCTGAAACAAAGTATTTCTTCTCAAAGTTTGAATTCTTACAGAAGAATGCTTTAGTGTATTTTCTTTTTCTAAATAGGAATCTAAAGAATACCACCGTGTTAGCAATCCAGTCCTTCTGGGTTAACTCTTTAAAGGCATTTCTTGCTTTATTTAAGTCCAAGTGAATAAGCATCGTTTCTGCAGCTTTTCTATAGAAGGAAGATAAATTTAAAAGTAGATCTAAGTAAACGGAACAGGACACTTAAAAATTAAATTATCAGATTATTTATACAGATGAAGCATTTCTTATAAATCTTATTTCATTTCAATAAAATTACTTTTTCCCTCAACTTTACAATAAAGATAATTTGGCTAAATACAAATTCAATTGAAAATGTAATTGACCACTTATGATTATTTCTAAAAGGCTAAAAAATACCAAGACAATGTTAACAATATATATACTATCCAAGTTTAACTCAGATATTATTGTATCTTAAACATTTACTTAAAAAAAAAAGTCACACACAAAAAAGAGGTTTTTCCCCATTTCTGAAAAAAAAATGACAATTTCTCCCAGTTACATGAACTGAAAGTCAGGATCAAAAAAACGGGCTTCAGGGATGCCTGGGTGGCATAGTCAGTTAAGCAACTGACTCGATTTTGGCTCAGGTCATACATGATTTAGCCCACCTTGGGCTCCACACTAAGCATGGAACATGCTTAAGATTCTCTCTCCCGCTCCCTCTGCCCCCCCATCGCGTGCTCGATCTCCCTCTCTCAAATAAATAAATAAATAAATAAATAAATCTTTCAAAAAGATGAAGGGGCTTCAGAGCAGTAAATTCTTAGGGTTGCAACAGAAAATTACTAATGAGGGGCGCCTGCGTGGCTCAGTCAGTTAAGCGTCTGCCTTTGGCTCAGGTCATGATCCCAGGGTCCTGGGATCGAGCCCCTGGTCTTGGGCTCCCTGCTCAGCGGGGAGCCTGCTTCTCCCTCTCCCCCTGCTCATGTCTTCTCTCTCTCTCAAATAAATAAATAAATAAAATCTTAAAAAAAAAAAAGAAAGAAAATCACTAATGAAGTGTTTAAGTATCTTCAGGTGAATTACATTTATTCTTAACATATTTATGTTCAATGTCTTAGAAATAGGACACATTCTTTGTAAAATAATGCAAATATTTAGTATCTCAAAATAGATAGCATTGTTAAGATAAATATTATATAAATATTTAGGAAAAGAGGTGCAAAGTCATTCTTTCATATGTAAAAATTCAAAGAAATGTTAACACCTTGCAATAGGAAATGGTTAAATAAATTAATTCCCATGGAATACCATGCAGCCATTACAGTGACATAAAAAAAACTACTGAATAATATAAACTGAATAAAATAGAAAATGGACAAATGCATAAAGTAAAAAGTAATGTATAAAATAACATAATCACATTTTTAGTAAAACAATAAATTTGCACAAAAAAAGATATATACACGAAAGCTATTCCTCTTAAGTGATGGATTATGGGTGACTTTCATTTTTTTCAGTCACAGGTCTTTATTTTTGACATTTTCTACAGTGCCCATGTATTTGCTTTCATTAAAAAAAGTTAATTTATAGGGGTGCCTGGGTGGTTCAGTCAGTTAGGCATCCAACTCTTGATTTCTGCTGAAGTCATGATCTCAGGGTTGTGGGATCGAGTCCCATGTTGGGCTCCACACTCAGTGGAGATTCTCTCTCTCCCTTTCCCTCTTGCCTCCCACCCCGCACACATGTGCGCATGTGCTCTCTCTCTCGAGAACAAATAGAAATAAAAATTTTTTTAAAGTTAATTTTTAAAGAGACAAACAGTGAACTATTTTACCCTCATGCCATTTTCTTACAGTCTTCCATTTTTTTATTGAAATACAATTGAGATATAACATATTAGTTTCAGGTGTGTACAACATAATGAATTGACATATGTATATATTGCAAAATAATTATCACATAAGGCTAACATCCATCACCACATATGGTTACAAAATATTTTTTTTCCTTTTTTTATAAAGATTTTATTTATTCATTTGAGAGGGACTGAGAGAGAGCAAGAGCACAAGAGCAGGGAGAGGGAGAAGCAGACTCCCCGCTGAGCAGGGAGCCCAATGCAGAACTCCTTCCCAGGACGCTGGAATCATGACCTGAGCTGAAGGCAGACAATTAACCGACTGAGCCACCCAGGTACTCCCCAATTTTTTAAATAATGAATACGTTCAAGATCTACTCTCTTAGCAATTTTCAAATATACAATCCATTATTAACTACAGTCATTATGCTGTACACAGTATTTTTAACAGGATCTTAAACTTTATAAATATATTATATATAGATTACCTTTCCCTTAAAAAACTTCCAGTCAGACAAGCAGAAGATGAAAATATCTCTCTGATTTCCCTGTATTAGGAATAAGATGGTGGTTAAAACAAATCCTAGTGTATGCCTCCTTACAGCATGAGATATGATACATAAAACATCTCCTCAGCGTCCTTCGAACTCCTCTGTCTCTGATTTGTTTGCATTTTGCCTTGGGCATCGAAAAGTCTATTCCATTTTCCCAACCTCGAAATTTCAGTGGCAAGTACGAGTAATGAAAAGGTATGTACTCAGAGAAACCACAGGGAAAGAGGGAAAGGATGGACGTAGGGTATTTCCTCGAATAAGTAAGACATTCCCAACCCACCCAAGCCCTATTTATTTCTGTTCCACTTAAGCGGAACAGAACAAAAATACCAGAAATTAAATGGGAGGATGGGGCTGAGGAGGGTAGGCTCAGTTCCATCTTGGAAATAATAGCACGAGTAGATTTTTTTAAATTATTGAAGTACAGTTGACGTAGAATGTCATCTCAGTTTCAGGAGTACAACACGGTGTTTTGACAATTCCACACATTACTCAGCGCTCAGCAAGGTAAGGACAGTCACCAGCACAGTTCTTGATCGTCTATGCAGGCTATGATGCAGCTGTTTTATACAACTACTTTTCAGAATTAGAAAACCACAGCTAAAAATATCTCTAAAAGGAAACGTTTGTAGAAGTATAATCTTTAAAGATGGTAGGAGTCGTATCATTTTGAGCAAGACTGCCCACACTGTTCAGTTGTGAAGAGGTCCACAGACAAGTGGTTCTTAGGTCAAAGAGGGCTGGGAAATGACATAGGGGTACCTCCTACTACGAACAGTCACAATATATGCAAACATATCGGAGATCCAGAGAAGTCCTCCAGTGAAGACAGCTGCCCTCACGGAGCTTACATGTTAGCTGTGGTGTTTAATTTTAATGTGTCAACTTGGCTAGGCTATGGCACCCAAATATCTGGCCAAACACCAATACAGATATTGCCGTGAAGATATTTTTTAGAGGAGATTCACGTTCAAATCAACAGACTGAGTAAAGCAGGTCACCCTCCATAATGTGGGTGTGCCTCATCCAATCATCAAAGGCCTGAAGAGAAAAAGGTGGCAGGCATGGAGAATTCTGCCTCCAGAATGCCTTCGGACCCCAGCTGCAGTATTAACTCTTCCCTGGGTCTCCAGCCTGCTGGCCTGCATACCTACTTTCACCTGTCAGTTCCTACAACTGCGTAAGCCAACTCCTTAAAAATAAATCTGTCTCCACACACACACAAACACACACAATGGGTCGTTTCTCCGAAGATCTCTGCCTGAGGGACCATCGTGGACCACAAAACCTCCCGTCTCTGTACTGTGCAGAACCAGTCAGGGGAAAGGCTACTTTACAGAACTATATGAAGCAGAGAAACACAGGGGCTGTACCTTTTTGTGTTTTGCCACTGTTTAGTCCCCACATCAGCAATCCACCTCTTTACGGTCCCTTCGTTCAATGTAGGAATTTTCCTCCTCAGATTAACATAGGGATTCTGTACACAAACAAGCAAGTAAAACACAGCATTTAGACACCACAGAAACAGGTATCCAACTTTTAGGCACATTCTAAGGATACAGGGTAATACTGATTTTTAAATATGGATAATATAGCTGTGGGAAATCCTGAAGTAAGATTTTACCAGGAAATAATCTATCATTTGCCTGGTTGTCAACTTCTTGTCCAAGGGGCTTAAATCCAAGGTAAATTTTTCTGAGTGCTCAACACTCAGCACATCCTATAAATATAATCAGATTAAAGTGAACACCACACAGCCTCAAGGGAAGAACATTTGTGTAGGAATGGGAGGAACTTGGGTTTGCCTCAGCAAAGTATGGTGAGGAGGTTATGAAGTCATGATTCACAGGCCTATGAACCTCGGGTCTTTTTTAGTACTAGCCAGAAAAATCATTTTAGAATGTCAACCTGAAGGTTAGCTAGGATACCGACCGTGTACCACTGGCAGGGCAAAGGAAAGATCTAAGGAAATCTGATTTGACATTTACCAGAGAGAAATCTGCTGATTTCTGTGAGTCAATACTTACTGTGTAGTTTTGACAATAAAGGATCCATAATGTTTAGCTATTCCCTAAAGGTCAGTTTAGGAACTAGATGACTTTGGAATTCACCACACTGGGATCTTGAACCTTCAGTGTGCCTAAAATACCAAGTTATAAAACCTCTAGAGATCTACTTTTACCTTTTTTCCCATCCAGAGCAAAATGCTTTGATTCCCTCCAGCAATCATGACTAACTCCTTGTCTGAAGTACGGCTTTCTGAAAGGGAGACACAGAAAGTAAGAGGGCAGACAGTGACCGGCCCAAACATGCACACTCAATTTAAATCATTTCAGATTCTTCTTAAACTTCGTCCTTTTCTCTTTTTGATACACAAACACTCTACACATTTCCCACCCATGAAGCAGAAATATACATTTCCTTCAGAGTAAAGTCTAGTTGGCAAACACAGGTAATCTGCAAGGTTGACAGGTGACATCAGTTTGCCGTACATAATTAATGTAAATGCTTATATATAAAATAGTCAAACCAGTATTCGATTAGTTCACTGATCCCTGGTTTAATTCAGCTCTCATTACCAAAAGCCATATTCTACAGCTCAAGATTTAACCAGTAACCACTGGCTGTAAAGAATGTAACTACTTCAAAAGTCTAGATGGCTGGTAAGAAATATATGAACTGCTCAAAGAAATAATCCTACTGTTCATCTTCCCAGAAGAATTTAAGAGAATTCTGGTACCTTGGGTCACCACGAAGGTTTCAGAAGTAAGTAACCCAAGTACTCTGAGGCAGTTTCTATAGCAGCGTTTCGGAGCTCTGTGTGACTCAGGCCACAGTTCAAATCCAGCCAAACCACTACTGGCTAACCCTTCACCCTGCAAGTCTCTGTACCCTCAGGGAAAACGAGACTGAGAGCACACATCTCGCAGAACTGCTAAAGGACAGGTGAGATAATACATGTAAGGGGTTAGCACAGTTACAGTGCCTGGCATATGTCAGCTGCTCGTCATTCTCGGGGCTTTACATGATTGTGAGTCAGCTACCAGGTAAGAAAACCAATCGCCATGGAATTAATAGGTCTCCTGCAGCATATGCCTCTGAAGCCATAGAATCTACTTTATGTTCTATCATGTTAGGTCCACATTAATCTTAATGTGAAGGGGTAAGAGAAAACTAATGGTTATTTTGACTTCATTAATTATACTGAATATTTTAAGTTCTTTACAAGTAAAAAAAATGAAACCAATGTTTAGAAAAACTCCCTTCATAGTCATACATTTTTTTCCCTTGTCACATTACACACTTAGAAAAATCAGTTTCTTGACAGCAGTATTTATGCCAAATCCTGTGCTCCTACAAAATTTACCAAATTTGAGTTCTTCATTTGATGGCAATTTCATGGGAAGTGGTATCAGCTGATTATGTGTTCCACCGTTTCCCAGTTGTCCTTCTTTTCCAGAACCAAAAGAAAAGACTTTCCCCAAATCAGAAACATAGGCAAGTGTGTGCCGCCTATTAAATAAAAGCACATACGGTCAATTCTCAATTATCTACAAGGAAGACAGTATGCAGCAACATGGTAAACTGCTGAAATTAGGTTACCCAGTGAGTGAAACTAGTTAACCAACTCCCAGGGGATGAAATTAGCCATCTGGAAACTAAGATAACATTAATGTGTGGCTCAAATGATTTTGGAATCCCTCCATCTGCTCAAGGCCACGATGCTGGGCCTTGGCAAGAGGCATTCCCTCCGTCAGGAACAAGCAGCTCCCCTTGCTTGCTACTCCTTTTTCAAGCCTTGGCTTGAGAGTCACCACCTCTTGGAAGCCATCTGAGTGCCCCCTCTCCCCATCCTAGAAGATTGGAATTAGATGATCCTTTCTGAGCTCCCTCTACTTCCCAAAGACTTTTACCATAATGCTTCCCTTACTAATTTGCTCCAGGGCCTCTCCCACTCTAGAATGTAAGAATTTGGCCTTTGTCCTCAGTTCCTGGGAGGTAACCTCTAAGCCCTTACAATTTCCCAGGTGATAGGAAAGTCTTTGTTATTCATGGCAAGATCCTGAGATCACCCATAACAGTTTACCCAGGTGCCTCAGGAAGGGCCCCTCTGGCTGCATGGAAGCCCAACCTACTGGGAGGGTGAGGTTGGAAGGCGAGGTTGGAAGTTGAGTGCACCGCCAGGGGCAATGATTCAGTCAATCATGACTGAGCAACGAAACCCCAATAACTCTGGACTTGGGTGAGCTTCCCTGGATGGCAATACTCTACACATTGTCCTGTATCGGGCTGGGAGGAGGTAATACCATTCTGTCCATGATTTCAAGGGGACTGGACAAGAGAAGCTCCTCGTTTGGACTCTTCCTGGACTCTGTCCTATACATTGCTTCCTTTGACTGGTTCTAATTTGTATACATTTTTTTAAATAAATGTGAATATGACTTTAACAGCTTTCAGTGAGTTCTGAGCACCTTTCCAGTGAATTCTCCTGTGTTGTTAGGGGAACTCCCCTGGTTTGTATTAAGGTATCTCTTACACGAGACTCCTCTTACACGAGACTCCTCTTCTAATACGTAGCTACTTAAAGGAATGTGTGTTATGAAAAATCCAAAATGGTGATAATGTTCCCTTGAATGCAGAGAATCATGCCATCCCAATAATCTGGTCTACTTTCATAATATCCATTTACGTAATTTTACTCCAGGATCATAAAAGAATAGGTCTATAGACAAAGTACATATACGAGTTTTTTACACAAAAGATTTTGATAAACACATGAAGCCAATATTCAGACAGAACCTGAATTTACTTGTGTTTAATGAGAAAAATATTGCCCAAAAGAAGAGTAAGTGTATCTGATTGGAAAGATTTCTTAACCTCACCACAACCCAAAATCCCACTGGTGATAAAGTGGACTCAGTGATGTTCAAGGAATAACTAAGTAAGCCAAGGAGTTTGAGCAAGTTTTTCTACTTTCATTTAAAAAAGAAAAAAAAAAGCGTGACAGGCAAACTTATCATAATATTCTAAACCACCACTGACTTTGTCTCATCTTCCACTTGGATCACTCTGAAAGAATTATAGTAACTTAGTATGTTGGCCTCTGAGAGGTTGTGAGAAAGTGATTACATCAATGAATAATTCTTTGTGATTCACATTTATTTTATCCCAAATAAATGACATATTTTTCTTAAAGATGAAAGTGTGCTTGAACAGTAAAAAAAATATTTCGCTAAAGGGGCAACAGAAAATGAATAAATTCTCTCATTAAGGAAAAAAAAATCAAAGCAGAGCACCCCTGGCTTATTCAGTCTGAGACACATGTGGCTCTTGATCTTGGAGTTGTGAGTTCTAGCCCCACAATGGGTGTAGAGATTATCTGAATAAATATTTTTTAAAAAAATCAATGAAAATAAATACATACACTAAAATGAAGATTATTATCTAATAATGTAAATTAAGCATCTTCACCCACCCTTCAACCATGTGAAAATGTTTGATACTTTTATCTCAGTCAAAAAAACTGATGGAAGTTTTACTAAACTACCTATCTAAATTTATCATATGGATTTCATCAATTTTCATGGACACTTCACAACTTACCTTCCACATGCTATCTGGGTCACTCTATTCCCAGCGAGCTCAGTCACCAAACGGGGTCTTAACTCATTCTGTGTGGAATTGTGACCGAGTTGCCCATATTTTCCAGCTCCAAAAGTAAATACCAGCCCATCCTAAAGAAAGAAAACTTATCAGATTCTACAGAAATACAACAGTAATATTATTTAATAATTAATAAAATATTATTGAATTCAGTAATATTACTGAATAATTAATAAAAGGAATATTCACTGGTGAAAAGGCATTGGTGAATAATTAATAAAGGACTATCGGGGGGCCTGGGTGGCTCAGTTGGTTAAGTGTCTAACTCTTGATTTCGGCTCAGGTCATAATTTCAGGGTCATGAGATCAAGCCCCGCATTGGGTTCTATGCTCAATGGGGAGTCTGCTTCTCTCTCTCTCTCTCTCCTGCCCCTCCCCCTGCTCATGTGCACATACTCTCTAAAATAAATAATCTTAAAAAAAAAAAAAGACTGTCAAAGCAAAGCCCGCAAATTATCAGAAGGAAAATCCTGCATGTAGGAAGTGACCCTTCTTCCCAGGGAAATACTAAGTACCCACACCTAGGTATTTTGTGCTTTCCCCACTACAAAGTTCTTCCAGAATTATCATCGGAGAGACAATGATACACGCACCGTTGTGAGCAGGGCAGTGTGAGAGCCACCACAAGCGAGAAATTCAACTTTCTGATCGTCCAGTGCTTCAATAAGGGAAGGAAAATCTTCACCTATGAGAGGAAAAGAACAGCTGATGATCAAAAGAGAACGTTGACTTGTGCGCTGGAATTCGGTGCTACTAGGAACATACCTGGACTGTCTCTCAGCTGGCAGCCACGGTTCGCAACACCTTCTGACAAGAAAGGTCTCTGTGTTGGTGTATTTATTTTGGCCTAAAACTGGGGGTGAGGCAGTGCTCAAAGGGCCACACATGGGAGAACTCATATGTGAAAGTGTCAAACCACTTCCCAGAACCCACTCTTCTCCTTTTAGCCTAACTTGATTAACTTTAATTGCAGCATATCTGGTAGTTTCAACTCCCAACTAAAATCACCCTTTTAATGAACATAAAGATTCTTTTTTTTTCTTTTAAATTCTCTACTACAGTATCCATGTCCCACACTACCTCTCCTTTCTTCTCATGATTTCCTTGTCAAAGCACTTAGAGGTTCAGCAAAAAGAGTTTAACTGCTCTTTATTCCTTTCCCTCCCTTGAATATTTTTCTAACATTGACTATGGTTTCTCCTGAGTAATTAGCAGTGGACCATGCTGGAGAAAGATGCAGTGTATGACCAGTAACCCAGGGGAAAACAAGGGCATTACCACAGCTGATAAAGCGGCAGTGTGCCACACCTGAAAACTCCAAGATGCTATTTGGGATCCTGAGAAAGTTTGCCATCTGCTTTGTGGAAGTAGTTCAATAACGGGAATTACAGTTTTTTCCCCATATCTGTGTGTACAGATACAAAGAATACCTTATAGACTAAGATTAGAATATGTGAGTTTCTAAAGACATCATTAGTATCCTTTAGTCTTAATATGGATATACTTATATTAACAGACACTTAAGTGCACAGGCTCTTCGGAGGTCATTTCATCCAAACGCATTACTTCATAGAAAAAGAAAATAAGGCCTAGAAAAGTTAGGTGATTCAGCAAGGCCCTGCCATTGATTAACTGCAGAGTGGGAAGCAGAACCCAGGTATTCCCATCAGTGCAATGCTCTTTCCCTTGGCCCACACAACCCTGACACATATCTCAATCACAGCAACACTCTCCACACTATGCACATCTCCTAGACTGCCTCCGCCCTGAAGACAGAGATAACCAGGAAGAACAGCACCAATGACAGTGAAACTCTGAACCATCTTTCACAGGGAGGCCTATGTTAAATTCATCTCTTACCTAACAAATACGTGTGATAATGCGAACTTGAAAATATGTTTTCATACCGTCAGTGTGGCCCAAGCCTAGTTGTCCCAAATCATTTCTTCCCCACGAGTAAACGTTTCCAGACATGGATAAGGCCATGCTGTGGGCTTTTCCCGCGGAAATCTGACCCAAGGGGACTCCTGAGAGGTGCTCCACAACCTGTGGTGTGGGGATTGAGGCAAACAGTCTTCCAACTCCAAGCTGGCCGTGTAAATTCTGTCCCCATGCAAAGAGCTCACCACCTTGACATAAACAAACAAAATGCTGCCTTATTAAGTTTAAAGTGCAGGAGACATTCCCTTAGAGCATTATGTATGTGACCCATACTATACTCTCAGCCTCTTACATTCAACTTCCTGTATGTCTGAGACAGAAAAACTAGAAATCTTCTCTTTAGCAAGAACAGTTATACTTCCTTACCTCCTGCCTCAAAGGGTACAGTTTGTGTCCTTGCTTCCCCGATCTTATCTTCCTAGAGTGTGATGTACCAGCAATAAATCCTGAACACCGCCCTTGGCCCCACATCACTAGATCGTAGGCTTCTTAATAGTCATGTCCCCTCCAAAAATACACATGTTGAAATCCTAAGCCTCAATGTGAAGGTATTAGGAGGTGGACCTTTGGGAGGTGATTAGGATTAGCTGAGATCATCAGGATGGAGCCCTCAAGAATGAGATTAGTGCCTTTATAAGAGAGATTCCAGAGAGTTCTCTTCCCCTCTCCGCCATGTAAGAAGATGGGCCCTCCACAGACACCAAATCTGACAGCACCCTGAATTGGACTTCCAGCCTCCAGAACTGGGAGAAAGAAATTTCTGCTGTTTAAGTCAGCCAATCTATGGGATTTTTGTTATAGCAGCCCAAACAAACACAAGTAGAATGAAGCTACCTGACCGTACTATAATCAAACTCAAGAAATGGGCCCACGAAAACCAGACACATTCTACATCCGGGAAAATAAAACCTAAAATTAATGTTTTCCTTCTGCCCACCCACTCTGTTCATGTGCCTGAAGATTCTAGATAATGTATACATTTGAAATTATAGCACAGTATCTTGAAAGAGTCTACATCTTCTGTTAACTGAATACATGGAGGATATTTTTCAAGAAATGGTCTTAGGTGTTATCTAATGGAGTTGACAATATCAGAGTCTGAAAAAAAGTATCAGAGAATTAATGCTTACTGAGCACCTCTTTGCAAGATACTATGCAGATTCTGGTGGGAGGCAGAACCTTTCCCTCAAATGTAACTACCACGTGCCTACCAGCCACTAGGAATATAATGATGAAACGATCAGTTCTCTTTCTTGCTTCCCCAACTTTCGTTCTTCCTAGATTTTATGATTTACCAGTAATAAACTCTGAATATCTCTTTTGCCCCAGATCATTAGACTCTAGGCTTCTGGAAGACACAGTGTGTTTTACCTTTATAACCTGAACAGAGTAGATAATCATCATGAAGTGTGTGTTCATGAATGAAGTCAAACGACCAGGTCAATTTTTTCCAATGCAAGTACATACTCTCAAACTTCAACAGGGCCTTCAACGCAGGTGAAGTTCTGGATTATGTACTTCCCTTTTATCCCAGTTTCCCTTTATTTTATTTGTATGTCCTATGTATTAAAAAAATTTTTCTTCCTTGACCCTGAATTCCCATCTACCACCATCGTGTTATAATTATTCCTCCCTGGTCAAGTTTCTTTAGGAAATAATCTACATTCACTGCTTTCATTTCCCACCATTATGGTGTCTGATAAGAAGCAGGACATAATAAAGGCTGGGGAGGATCCCTGAATTCAAATGGTAATGTGGGAACACATCAAAGGCCTGCAAACTGGCCACAAGAGCAGACCCAAGGGATTCTAAGCTGTCAAGGGAGCTGAAAGAGTGCTAGGAAAAGTGAAGAAGGTTCTAGAAAAGCATAGCCTGGTCCTGTTTCCAGAATGATTCTGATTATTCAGAATATTTTCATTGTTTCTTATTTGAAAAATAAAAACATGGAACTGTTGAAATAAATCCCTAAGGTCCAGATGGAGCCCAGGGTGCCATGTCAGCAAACTGACTTACATGTTCTTTGAAACGTTCTGCTTGACCAGAAACAACATATATCCATCCAGTAATCCCCAAACATGAAGCTAACTCTGGGCTGTGTGCTTATTTCCTTGCTCCCTGATCTAAGTAAAGTTAGATATGCAATCCCAACCAACCATGCCCTACTTCTGCACTGTGACCTCTAACGTCTGTAAAACTTTCTCTTGCTCAAACTCCTCCCAGAAGAGTGCTCCACTGCTTGTGACGCACTGTACTCCCAATCCACTGATTGTCTATCCTCAAACAAAGGGTATCAAATTCTTTACTAAACGGTTTTAGTCTTGTCATTTGACAGAGTATAATGTACGAACAGTAAATATGGGAACCTGAAGATTTTATACATCCAAAAATTTTCTTATTTTGTAGCAAGTGCCTTAGAGTGGCTGGCTGCTTAGTCGGTAGAGCATGTGACTCTTTATCGACTCTATCTCAGGGTCGGGAGTTCAAGCCCCATGTTGGGCCTAGAGCTTACGTTAAAGAAAAAAACAAGTACCCTGAATTATATCAAATTCAAAACCATTATTTTTGTCTGTTACAAAGTGAAGCATATACATTTTACTAGTTCTACAGATACATACATTTATTCCCTCTAAAAAACCATATTCCAGACAAGTACCTTTTGAGAGTGCAAGAGAATGATAATCTCCACATGCGATCTGAATTATACTTTTTTCTTGTAAAATGCATTGAAACCTGATGAAAGAAAATATATTTTATGTAAATCACCATAATGGAAGTCACAACATCAATGTTAAAATTATTAACTGTATTTAATTGGGATTGAAGCTCAAGGAAAAATTTAAATTTACTGCTTCATATTCAGTATATCTAAAATTACAAAAAATACTACGAGTGTTTTAACTGATGGTTTAAAAGGAAAATAATGTGCACTATATAACTGTAATCAAGATGATTGAAGTCTCTTTTGCAAACAATAATTGTATGATACAGGAATAATACAAGATGAAAATAAGCTCTAATTCACATGATGTACTAGGAAAAAGTCTCACAAATCATTCCATGATAATATATTTTTCTCCTATGTTGAAAACTTTTATCTCTGGTAATTAACTCACAGGATTATTATGAGGGGTAAATGAATTACTGAATGTGGAAGTCCAACTTGGGGTGAGGCAGACTAACGATCATTTCTTTTAAATGTCAAAGCAAGACACAATGTCTTTGGAACATAATTTGGTTGTAATTCACTGATGGAATTCACTGGTCATTTCAGAATTGTTTACTTAAGAGCCACTATGTAAAGCAAGGGGCAAGGATCATATAAAGTAACATTTTCCTACAAAAATTATGATTGCCTTTTGAGTAAATTTTAAATACTTTTTAATAAAAGAAAAAAAAGTTCCCTACCTTGCATGTTCTATGCTATAGTTGTACTCAAATGGTTTTCCATCTGAGGATAGAATCAGCATGTGCTCTGCTCCTTGGTCCACGGAATGTATCTTCATTTTTTTTCCTAACTTAATGCACTCTGCAGAGCAAATCCAATGAGGAACTATCATCACTCTGGTTATAACCCACTGTTATTATTTCATTAAAATACACTTAAAACACCTGGAAAAAAATTTCAACTAGACAACGTTTGGCTTAACATGAACCTCTCTTTAAAGAAAAATTCAAGAAGAAAAGCAGACAAATTAGCAATGACTACTGTTTTGACCACGGATTTTTTTCAACTTGGGAAAGCACTAATTCATACTTTGTTTTAAATTGAATATAGTTTGGGGGCACCTGGGTGGCTCAGTCGTTATGTGTCTCTCTTAATTTCAGCTCAGGTCATGATCTCAGGATTATGAAATGGAGGAGCGTAGAGACTGCTTACCTTTCTTTCCCTCCCCCCTCTAAAAAAAATAAAGTAAAACAAATTCAATATAGTTTTAAAATAACCAATTAAATATTTGCTTTTAGATTCCTGTTTAATAAATTGAGATAGAGAAACTAAATTTGAAGTGACAGAAATGAAAAAGTCTAGGGGCGCCTGGGTGGCTCAGTCGTTAAGCAACTGCCTTTGGCTCAGGGCGTGATCCCAGCGTTCTGGGATCGAGCCCCACATCAGGCTCCTCTGCTGGGAGCCTGCTTCTTCCTCTCCCACTCCCCCTGCTTGTGTTCCCCCTCTCGCTGGCTGTCTCTCCCTCTCTGTCAAATAAATAAAATAAAATCTTAAAAAAAAAAAATCTAAAAAAAAAAAAAAGAAATGAAAAAGTCTGTAAGAAAATATAACAGTATCTGGATGACATAACTCATTTTAGGAGAAAATATATTGTGTATTTTGAGATATACTTTTTCCAAATACAAAACGAATAACAACAATAAAACTCTCCTAACTGCTCCATGTAGAAGCCAAGTTCTATATTTTTAAAAGGAAGAATTATGTTTGAGGAACTGTGTTCAGGAGGGATGCTGTTCAAAGAATTTTTATTGGCATTATTGCATATTTAGCCCTTCCTAAAAGTTAAGAGATTTAAAAATTGTCCACAGTTACCATTTACTCTTATCTCATTTAATCTGTTCACAAACATTGGATGTGGGACTTTGTTTTACTTTTCGGTTCTAACCAAATAAGATTTATTCATATAAAAATCTTAAAGTACAAACCTTCATATCAGAAATGCTATGAGAACCAAAACAGTTTGGTAATAAAGAATAAATAGTTAAACAGACTAATATTTTTCAGAGGTCAGCATTTCCAATCATTTGGGGAAAAAAAAAAGTTACTCAAGGGCTGGGTAGGAAAAAAAAAGGTTACTCAAAAAAGGTACTGGGATATCAGACGAGCCATTTGGAGAAACAAATAAATCTAGATTCCCCTACCTCCTTAAATCAAAATAATTTTCAAGTGCATCCAAAATTTTAACTTTAAAAATAAAAGCCTGGGTGTCTGGGTGGCTCAGCTGCTTAAGCCCCACCCACACTCTTGATTTAAACTCAGGTCTGGATCTCAGGGTCATGAGTTCAAAACCCCCCCCCCCCCCCCGCATTGGGCTCCACGAAGCCTACTTTAAAAAATAAGTAAAAGCTTAAAATTGCTATAAATATGAGTAAATTAAAAAAAACTTGAATGTGGATAGCTTTGTAACACAAAATCTATAAGCCTTAACAGAAAAGACTGATGAAGGAGGCTATAAAATAACATCAGCTAAAGTTAAGTTGGGAAAAACATCACAACGTCTATGCCGGACCAAGGCTATTCTTACGCCAATATTCAAATAACTTTCAAATAAATATGAAAAAGATTAACAACTCAATTTTTAAAAAGCCAATCTAAGATATGAAGAGGCAGTTCACCAAAAAGGGAATGCAAACGATCAATAGAAAAAAAGATGCTGGACTTCTTCCGAGTTAAAAGCGTAATGACCTGTAAAATACCATTTTCTTCACTCAACAACAGGCAAAATTTCCAAGATTAAGAATGTCGCCATTTGCTTTCCCCCACCTGTAAAATCGAACCACAGTTCCTGACCTCATCTACGGAGATGACCACCTCGGACAAGTGCAACTGAAAGCATTCTTGAAATCGTTTGCGTATGTAAGATATTATCGTTGAGAACAAGAGAACTATATTCTCCAAAGGCTCACAAAATCGGAGCTGGTGTGTTCTAGAAAGGAGTAAGTGAAAAGTAAACTTTAACAGAAACCAACGCTAAAGGCGGACTGGCTAAGAAGATGGGCCTGGACGCGCGCTCCCTCTGCGCGGGCAACTAGCACAGTGCGCGACCCAGTTCTCGCCACCATCCTGCAAACTCCGCGCCAAATGGGAACGCGGATAAGGGGGAGCTCAGGCGCTCGCACGCGCGAAATTCAAAAGCCACTCGGCCCGGCGCGTTTCTGCAGCCACCGCAGGCCGCTGCAGCGTCGGGTCCCCTCCTGCGCGTCCCTTCTCGTTTAGAGAAGGACCGCCACACCGACCATTGGGCCGCTCCGCAGGCGCTGCACTTGGGGGCCCCCGCCCGCCCACCCACCCCCACACCCCCAGCCCGAGACGGGAGGGCCGAGGGGACACTGCCCGCCGCACTCACTCGGCTTCTTGGCGCCGTCGCTCCCCGCCGTCAGCTGGTGGACTTCGACGCCGGCCCCGCCGCGCTCCAACACCACGAGGCGCCCGCGCGTGCAGCACATCTGACGCGTCGCCTCGATCCTCTGGGACAGCGCCCTACGGAGGCCCGCGGCGCTGGGGAAGAGCCAGAGCTGAGTATCCGGCGGCTCCGCGGCGCGCCGCGGCACTGCCGGTCGCGACGGGGGAACCGGCCCGGGCACCGGGCGCACTCCGCCCCGAGCTCTCCTTCGCGGCCTCTGCTCCATCGCCACTTTCCCGAGCTCCACGGCCGCGCCTCGGCTCTCCGGTCCTCGGAGGAGAGGGAGCCCCCGAAGGAGAGGGAGCCCCCGAGAAAACCGTTCGCGGCGGAGCGGTGCGCAGCCGGAGCTAGCGGACAGCGCAGTGGCGTCGAGGAACCGCAGCCTCCCTACTCCGCCCCCGCTCAGACGCCAGGCTCGCAACGTGCTGTTTGGGGGCGGAGCCCGCAGTTCCGCTAGGAAACGAAACCGTTGTTCTTGTTAGGGGGCGGAATGGAAAAGGAAAGGGAAACTCGAGCGGGTCACGGAGGGCTTGGAAGACTGCCAGCGTAAACAGGGTGCTGACAGATGACGAGGTGGGTGGGCAGGGCTGAGGAGGTGTCCCCGGGCGAGCCGTGGCCACCTGAACGCCTGGACCTGGTGGCCTTGGAAGAAACACTGCAGTTCCACTAGGAGGAGCACTGACACAGGCGGACCTGCAGAATTTCCAGGAATTATTGTGGTAAGGAAAGCTGGTTTGTTCAGCGTTCGGTCTCGGGCTCTGCCGCAGGTCCGCGAGGAAACTGAAATCGAGAGCGACGCGGTCAGTCCCTCCGCCCACACCGCGGTGCCTGGCAAGCGCTGCTGTGCTTTCTGTCAGTACAGTTCGCCTTTTCGAGAATTCCTTACAAATGGAGTCCAACCTGTGCCGTCTTTGTGTCTGTTTTTTTCTCCGCGTAGCATAATGTTTTTGAGATTAATCCCGTGTCTCACCAGTAGTTGGTCAGTAGTTGTTGTTGAATGTTATTATGACATATGGGTATAAAACGATTAGCTGTTCATCCATTCACCAATTCATGGACATTTCAGTTCTTAACAGTTCGGGGCTACAGTGAATAGAGGTGCTATGACTGTGAGCAAGTCTTGGGATGGATAACTGTTTTCATTTCTTGTGAGTAAATCACTTAAAAATGGAATTGCTGTATCATATGGTAAATAACATACGTGGCTATGATATAAGAAACTACCAGACCTTTCCAAAGTGCTATGCATTCTCCAGCAATTTATGGAAGCGCCAGTCCGTCTGTACCCTTGAGGACATTTGGTATTGTTAGTCTTTGTAATTATAGCAGTTGCACCACTGAATTGCCTTAGGGTCTTTGTCAAAACTCTGTTGCCTATGGGTAATTGGATTTATTTCTGGAATGGTTTTTACTGTGTCTCCTCGATCTATATATCTATTTTTACTCTAAGACCACACTGCCTTGATTACTGTAGATTATAATTAAATTTCAAAATAATTAGGTTCATTCAAAGGCTCCACGATTGTCCTTTCTTCGGTGTTGTTTTGGCTATTATATTTGTTTGTTTTGGCTATTTTAAGTCCTCATTTACATATATATTTTAGGATAAGTTTATCAATATCTATAAAACAGACTGCAGGGATTTTGAGATTTCACTAAATTAAATCAGTTGGGGAAGATAATACTGATTCTTGGGTCCATGAGCATATCTCTACCCGTTAATTTCTTTTTTAAGATTGATTTATTTATTTGAGAGAGAGAGAATGTGCGTCCACTCACCCTGGTGGGGGGTGCGGTTGGCGGATAGAGAGTGTCAAGGAGGCTCCGGCTGAGCCCAGGGCCAGATGAGGGCCTCAGTCCCATGAGGTGGACACCAGGACCAGAGCGGAAATCAAGAGTCCCAGGCTTAACCCAGGTACCCTTCCCCATTAATTTAAAGCTTCTTTAATGTCTTTCAGCAATATTTTCTAGTTTTCACTGTACAGTTTAACGTGTTTTGTTACATTTATCCTCAAATATTTATCTTTTGATATTATAAAATTTCAATTTATGATTATTATTAATACATATGCAGTTAATTTTTATATATTGACCTTGAATCCGGAGACTTTTCTATATTTACTTAACACTTCTAGTAGGTTTTGCTTTGGTTTAGTTTTGTTTTAGATCCCTTAGGATCTTCTGCAGATAACGATGTGGTCTATAAATAAGAGAGTTTTATGCCTTCCTTTCCAATCTTTAGGTCTTTTTTTTTTTTTTTTTTTTTTGCCCTCTTACACGGACTAGTACCTCTAGTACAATGTTGTACTAGAAGTGATGAGAGGCAACCTTGCCTTGTTACTAGTTTTAGTAGGAAAGCATTTAGTCTTTTACCATTAAGTAGAAGGTTAGCTTTTTGTAGGTTCTATCAGGTTGAGGAAGTTTCCTTCTAGTCCTGGTTTGCTAAGAATATCATACATGAGTGGCTATTGCAATTGTCAAATATTTTTTCTGCCTTTACTAAGGTAATTCTATGATTTTTCTTTGTCTTATTACAGTGAGATATAATAGATTTTTAAGTCCTTTTCTGGACTAAACTCCACTTGGCCACAAAGTATTATCCTTTTTATATTTTGTTGGGTATGTTTGATACGTTAAAATCTTGGAAAAGGTTTTTTGTGTTTTTGTTCATGAGAGATATTTGTAGTTTTCTTTTCCTGTAATATCTTTGTCTGGTTTTGACGTTAGAGTAATGCCAACATCATACTTAACCGGGAAGTATGTTCCCTCTTCCTCTGTTTTCTTTGTTCCTTTTTTTTTTTTTTTTTTTTTTTTTTTAAGATTTTAAGTAATCTCTATACCCAACGTGGGGCTCAAACTCACAACCCCAAGTCAAGAGTTGCATGCTCTTCTGACTGAGCCAACCAGGCACCCCTCTTCCTCTGTTTTCTGGAAGAGTATGTAAAGAATTACTAGGCTAGGGTGCCTGGGTGGCTCAATCTGTTAGCGGCTGCCTTGCGCTCAGGTCATGACCCCAGCATCCTGGAATCGAGCCTACACAGGCTCCCTGCTCAGCAAGGACTCTGCTTCTCCGTCTCCCTCTGCCACTCTCCCTACTCATTCTCTCTCTCTCCTTGTCTCTCTCAAATAAATATATAAAATCTTTAAAAAAAAATTGCTATGCTCTCTTCCTTAAATGTTTAGTAGTTCATCCATTTGCATTAGAAAAATTTATGTTGGAGTTGAAAGGCCTGAAAAATACAACCTAAAAGTCAAGTGCCTAGGGATCCCTGAGATTTAGAGATTACCTTTTACCTTAAAATTCAGATAGAATACATCTGGGCCTCCGTTCCATTTATTATAGAAACCAGACGTGTCCAAAATAAATCTTAGGATTCACTGAGGCTTGTGCTCCTATGGACCCCCTCACATTCTAGTGTCTTTAGTGAATTCTCTATCTCTGTTCTGTCTATCCTCTGGTGATCCTGCCCTCTTTCCACATCACCACCCCGACATGAACTACACCCCATGGTCTTTCCTTTCCAAAAGTGCCACCGATATAAGGCTTCTCTGTATGGTTTGCCATAACAACAGGCATTTATAGAATAGCTTACAGTTTAAAATTTAATATAAGGTAGAACTGGTCTATAAAATTCATTGGCCACTTACAGCCATATTTCTCTCCCTTCTTTAATTCATTCCATAGCCATATTGCTAAGACATATTTCATGCTCTTCATTTTCTCCAACTACCAATAGACAGGAGTTCCTTGTTGGGCTCAGTGTTTAACCAAATGATGATATATGCATTTAGAATAATTCTAGGAACACAATATTGAGTATAAGTAATTACTCAAAGAATTAATGAATCCTTTAACATTTAGATTTTTCAAATAAATTACTCAGCAGTTGGCTAAAATCAAAATTCTAGAGACATTCTAGAATATAAAATATACATTTACATGCCTCAAAACCATGTTGAATTACTTTTATTTTTTCAAGCTTCAGCATATCTTTCACATTTGCAGACAATGTTTATTAGATATACAATATTTTTAAAAAGATCTGTTAGCTTTTAATATCCAGTTTATTTTTAAATGATAATTATTGTTCAGGAATAATTCAGTAAAAAGCAAACATTCTGATAACAAATTCAGGGATCAAGAAATGTTGATTCATTTTTAAAAATTACTTTTTTTTAATTACTCTTGATTCATCATTTTATTGTTTATCCCAACATTTGTCAACTAATTCTACCTAAAACCTATCAACCCCTTGTGCTACTTAGACCTAAGGAAGAACAGAAGAGTCGAAGGATGAGGGCCTGAAGCTCTGAGGCCTCACAGAAACTCTTGGGATCACTGTTGCTCTGTGACTTAGACAGAGACAAACCCTCTGTTGCTGTTGATGGCTACTTGAAGGGCTTCCTCCACTTTTTCCATTGTAGAATATTTAGGAAGGTCCAGAATATTATAGCAGGTCAGTGCTCTAGGGTAATCTGTTTCACCGAAAGTTTCGGGACAGCGAAATAGGATTCCCATTTTTTCTTTGTCTCTTACATGCAGCCTGTCATTTCCCTTAAGAAAAACTAGAAAGGAATACATTTTGGTTAAGATATTTCATAGAAAGAGCAAAACATAAAATGAAAAGGAAGAAATGAATCACTTCATTCAATAAATATTACTGAGCACCCTTGTGTAGAGAGAACCACACAGAGCCATGTGAAACACAGAAAAATCATGAGATCTGGTCTTCGTCCTCGGTGAGTTCATGGTCTAACTGGGGAAAATCACATACATGAAAAGAGAAGAGCAAGATATGTGGACGTTTAATTTAGCTCAACTAGGAAGTTTGAGATGAAGAGGCTAACGAAGGCCCTGAGACTGATGCAGCACCTGGCTGGGGACGCCGGAATAGACTACAGGGGTCACATCTGGCAAGTTAGTTCTCCAGGAAAGGAGTTGGGTAAGCTTTCAAGGCAGAGGGGGAAAGCCAAGATAAAGCCAGAGGTAGGAAGATATAAGTAAACTCACTGAATGCACAGACAGTGGAATGAATGGGCTGAAGCAGAAGTTTCCCATTAAGAGAGAAGATTGGACAGGTAGTTTGGGCTTGTGGGGAAGCAGCTTAGGTTTGTGAAGTTGGAATTGTCCTCCAGTGTCCTCAGGAGGAACAAAAATAGCAAGAAGGCGTATATCTCCAGAGTGACTGAAAAATGGGACGAGCGGTGGAGAGTAAGTCATTAAATCTGTCCTGGGGAAACCTTAGGGTTCCCGCCAAGAGAAGGTCTTGTACCACAAGGCCACCGTTTAGTGGTTCAGAGCCTTGGCTTTGGATCAGCCTGTTGGGTTCAGAGTCTGTTTCTCACACGCACCAGCTATCTGAATATAGGCAAGCTACTAAATGCATCAAGCCTCTTTCCCTCAGATCTGAAATGAGGAAAAAAATAAGTATCGTACCTCGAAACATGGCTATTAGGATAAAGGAAGGTAACAGATATGAAGTGGTCAGTACAATGCCCAACATAGAGTAAGCAAACCATAAAGGCTGTTAGTATTATCATCAGTGGCCATTGCTATTGGCATTATTTCTAAAATAGTATTAGAGAAATATACATGGTCCTAATTCCATAGGACTTAGATAAATAAAGATAGGAATGTGAGAGTAAAGGCTTGATTAGGAGGCAACTAGCAATATCTTTTTTATTATCATTTTTTTTTTAATGGGCAAGCAGACTTATATAGGAGAAAGAACATTGGTTTAGGAAGCCTGTCTTTGCTGTTAACCTGTGTGACCCACTATTAATAATGACTTCATGGTGGGGCACCTGACTGGCTCCGTGGAAAGAACGTGCTACTCTTGGTCTCGGGGTTGTGAGTTTAAGCCTTATGTTAGGTGTAGAGATTACTTAAATAAATAAACTGTAAAAAAGCATTTAATAATGACTTCATGGCAAATATTTATCTTTCAAAGAGATAAATAATTATAAATCCAGCTATACTTACAGAGGAATTTTCTCTTTTCCTCCAAAGTTAATTTGTGGAAAGCTTTCCAAAACATCAGTATAGTAGGATGTGATTTGTGGTATCCTTGATCATATCGTGAATTCTTGAGAAAGAGAGAAAAGTGGTTTTTAGGGGGAATATACAGAAGTTGTTTGGAAGAAGTGGGGGCACTTTGGTTATCACCAACCTCTTCAAACTGTTCCCAGTCATAATCAGTATTTCCAACCACTGCTGTCATTAGTTCTTCAGGCTGGAAAAGTTTGAAAAGTACTTCCTTGTCACAGACTTTATAAAATCCTCTCTGAAATTCCTCATAAACGGCCTTTACAGAGGTGTTGAAAATGTAATCAATGTATGCAGAAACATATTCTTTCCTTGAGGGAAGCAAAAAAAAAAAAAAAAGCAAAAAACATACTTTACCATTGACTAAAATATTCTCTACTTTGCCCTTTTTACCACTTCTACTGAGAAAGAAAAGTAAATTATTCAGAGGGAAGTAAAAACCTGTGGTCAGCGGAAGGAACCTTGAAGTATGTAGCAGGAGGACTAACTTTGTTTTGCTGCCCTTTTCCTCCAAGAGATACTTTCAAAGCAGTCATCTGAATACATAATTCTCCAGCTTAAAATCTTTAAAAGGCTTTCTTTCCATTGCCCTTAGGGTAAATTCCAAACTGATCTGACTCCTGTCTGACACTGCAGCCTCTTCCCACTTGGCATTTGATTCTTTGACCTTCAGCTCTGGGGGCTGCCTGTCTTTCTTACAGTTAGGTCACAACACCAGTGCTCCCTCTTTACCTGCTGACTTCTGCCCATCAGAGGTCCATAACAACATGACTTTCTCAGGGTTGGTTCTCTGATCCCCCCTCCCTCCTCTCTCTCAACATGTGTCACCGTGTGGAAATTATTTCTGCAGAAGTCTGTCTTTTCCCCCCATGATGAATTTCCTGACGGCAGGGTTGTTCATTGGAGGTATTTCACCAGACAGCCACCAGGAACATAGTCTCCCACCCTTTGAGCAGCTTTGTGGGCCATCCCCTCTGACCCCCTTCTGCCATTCCCTAGAACCAGCGGTGTGCTGGTAAATGGTTAACAACCAGTTCTCTAAAGAGAAGAAGATGGAAGGGAACCCTCATTTGCAGCATTTGCCGGTTCTGTGGTGTAAATATTCCCACCGTTGCTGATTTCATGCTACTAATAGCTTAATAATAAACTCTCAACATTTTTGAAAATTTAACAATCAGCTCTCACAAGCGGATGCAGTCTGGCTCCAGTGTAACACTACTGTAAATCTCTTAATTAACTTTTGTCACAGTGCTCATCCTTATCTGACGTCACTTGACATAATTATTTATTTATATATGGTCCTTCTGCCCCACTGGAATTTAAGCTCCAGGTTTTGTCTGTCCGTTTCATGTCTGTATCTCTGGCACCCAGAACAGGATCTGGTACAGAGAAAGGGCTCAAAAATAATTGTTAAATGAATAATTAGTGAAAAGTTCTGCAAAGGGAATATTTAATCCTGATTCCTTTTTCCCCCTTCTCTTACCCTGTAACCTTTTTATCTTTCTCAGAGATAAAGAGCTAAAAAGATCATCTGAGAACCTAAAATACATGTATAAATTATAGTGATAACAAACATGTGTATTCATAGCAGATGTTCTAAGTCTCAAAACTTACTTGTTGGTTTGGTCCACAGGTACAGAGATCCCATTTGGAATTAAATTGACATCTTTTTTGTCCCAGGATATCTGTAACCAAAATGTATTCAGGTACCAAAAATGAAAAAAAGTCTGAATAATGCAACTGCAGGGGCCACGGGCAGGTTGCCCCATGATGGGCCACTCTTGCATGAAGATTATTTCTGAGTTGAAAGCAATCAAAAGCCAGCAGAATCAGAAAAAAAGAAAACAAAACTTTAAGACCCTCCAGCAGATTCAGGAAAAGCTCTTTACTTCCCCCTCAATTGTCTAAAAATAATTTAGATAGAGGACCTGCTCCAGGAAGAGAGCTATCACCACTGGAAACTACAGAATACTCTGAACTAGACATGGTGGACAGAGAGGAACCTAGCAAGGCCCATTTGATAAAGTCCTCTCTGTCCCATTGTTTCTGAGTGTCCCAGCGAACATTTGTTTACCAAACATTTGCTCTTTTTCATCTTCCTGTAACTTGCATTTCTTCCCTCTGAAGTCCCAGGCCCCTACCCCCTTTCTCCTTAGTTCAGAATGACAGACATACCTCATTTTGCCTGTCTTCGGAATTTCCATGTCTGTGTGTATTCTTTATACATACAAAATTAAATTTGATTTTCCCCTGTTAATCTTTGTCAGGTCAATCTGATTCTTAGTCCAACCAAAAGGACTTTGAAAGAATAAACTCTTCCTCCCCAACACAACCACAATACCATTATTGCAGTACATTCTTCCCTATAACTATAAATAACTGGGAACTAAATAATTATTTATGGAGTTCAGCCTTTTAAATACATATAAAAATTAAAAAGCCTACCCTAGCATATGTTGTATATAGTCTTAAGCATTTAGTGGTTTACATTGTTCACACTGATTGCATAATTGCTGTATTTTCACTTTCTTTGAGAGTATATAAACATAAGGTATCAAAGAAGGAGCAGGTGGGAGGAAAGTCATACAATACAGAAGTATTAATATGCTTCAAAAAAGGAATCCCAAGGGGTCAGGATGGAAAATATTTTTAAAAAGGAATCCCATATTTAAGGTAATATAATAAAAATTATTCTAAAGAACAGATGAAAGCTAAACTATAATCTGACTTGCATTGGTACTCACAGAAAAATATATGTCAAGTTCTTCTCCAATGTCATCAGCTTCATTATTTAGAACTTCTTGCAAACTCCTGATGAAAATTTTCATTTAAAAAGTTATATTTAATTAAAATAATAAAAAGTTGTATTTCTTGATCTTCTAAAATTTCAAAAATAATAAATGTTCAGTGGAAAAAATCTTGGACAATATAGAAGTGTATAAAATGCCACGTAAATGTCCTTACCTTCCCACTCCATCTTCCTAGAGTTAACTTCTTTTTACAGTTTGGTTGGGCCACTGCTAATACATAGACACTGCTGTGTCTTGATGGAAATTACAGAAAGGAGCCCCTCCTGTAGACTGGTGATTTCCAATCAGGGATGATTTTGTCCCCTAGAGGACATTCGGCAAAACCTGGAGACATCTTTGGTTGTTACAGTTAGGGGGAAGGTCGCTACTGGCATCTAGTGGGTAGCAGCCCATTAGCTGTGAAACATCCTACAGTGCCCTGATCAGACTTCCACAACAAAGAATTATCTAGCCCCAAATCTCAGTGTTGCCAAGGTTGAGAAACCCTGTTCTCTGGACTGCCAGGGCAACAGTGTAAATCTAGGCAGTTTATTCTCATACTAATAGTACCTGAGAAGAGAATCCTTTACCCCAGTCTGTTGCCAACTCTGTATTTTATGAAAAGCTTTTTAACATTTGTCAGTCTGGGGGTGCCTGGGTGGCTCAGCAGTTAAGCGTCTGCCTTTGGCCCAGAGCGTGATCCCAGGGTCCTGGCATCGAGCCCCACATCGGGCTCCCTGCTCTGCTGGGAGCCTGCTTCTTCCTCCCCCACTCCCCCAGCTTGTGTTCCCTCTCTCGTTGGCTGTCTCTCTCTGTCAAGTAAATAAATAAAATCTTAAAAAAAAAATTGTCAGTCTGTAAGCGGAAAAAGGACATCTCATTTTCATTTATATTTCCTCAAGTACTAGTAATGTTGAGCATATTTTCATTTTTTGATTAGCCATATATATATATACACACACACATACACACACACACACACACCCTCAGCCATATGTATATTTACACATCAGCCATACTAATCCTTTGTCTATCATATATGTTGCTAATATTTTCCTCACAGTATATAGTTTGCCTTTTAAGTTAGAACAAGTATTTTTCACTACTTAAAAAATAAAGTTGATGACATGCTGATATATTTAAATAAATTATATGAGGGGCACCTGGGTGGCTTAGTTGGTTAAGTATTGGCCTTTAGCTTGATTTCGGGGTCCTGGGATCAAACCCCACATCTGGCTTCCTACTCCACGGGGGGATCTGCTTCTTCCTCTCCCTCTGCCTGCTGCTCCCCCTGCTTGTGCTCTTTCTCTCTCCGTTTAAAAATTATTTAATTGGGGCACCTGGGTGGCTCAGTCGTTAAACATCTGCTTTCAGCTCAGGTCGTGATCCCAGCATTCTGGGATGGAGCCCCACGTCAGGCTCCCTGCTCACCGGGAAGCCTGCTTCTCCCTCTCCCACTCCCCCTGATTGCGTTCCTGCTCTCGCTGCCCCTCTCCCTCTGTCAAATAAATATTTTTTTAAAATTATTTAATTAATTAAATGACTAAATATGATTTATTAAAATAAATATAGCATGCATGATTCTCATTAAAAATATTGTGCATTGTTTCCAGGGCACCTGGGTGGCTCGGTGGTTAAGCATCCTACTCTTAATTTCAGCTCAGGTCATGACCTCAGTGTCATGGGATTGAGCCCCACATTGGACTCTGGGCTGAGTGTGGAGTCTGCTTGGATTTCTCTTTCTCCCTCTCCCTCTGCCCCTCCACCTGTGCTCTCTGTCTCTCTCTCTAAATGAATAGATAAAATCTTTCAAAAAAAAAAAAATTGTGTACTGTTTCCATCTAGATGAATTCAAGATACTAGGCCAGAGCTCTGTTTGTTGTGGGTTGATAATTAGAAGAGCGTTTGGCTTTTCTTTATTTTTGAAGGCATACTTTATTATAAGTCAGGCTAAAATTCAAATTCATCAAGAGTATATACATTTATTGAAATTGAAGACCTTGTCTTTGTATGTATGTGTGTGATTAACATCATTTGTTCCTGAATAACTGAGACTTAACTGTAGTTCTGGAAAAACATTACTTACTTCCCCAGAAGAGGACTGAGTTCTTTTAAATCTTGCAATGATGGCTTTTGGTCCAGAAGCTTCTTAAACAGAGCCAGTGGAAAAGGAAGGTTGGCAACATTTGAGTTGTTTAGAGAGAGTCCACACAGTATCCCAAAAAGGAAATATCTCTTCTTCTCAAATTTAGGCTGGAAAAGGAGAAGAAAAAAATCCCTAATGTATTAGAAGTAATCAATAGTCCAAAAGGATAATTAGATTAGTAGAAATTGGTTTTGGGTCCCTTTTCTAAAAGTCACAAATTAGAAACTAAGTGGGCTTCAGGAAAATAAAGTTTGAGGTTCTTACGTAGGCTTTAATACAACTTAAATTTCTTCCATAAGTTAAAATACAAATTAACAGTTCAGAATATTAAATAAATGAATTTACTTTTTGTTACCGACAGCATATCTGGAATAACAAAAACAAACAAACTCAGATAGCCCTATAAGCCAAGGTTAATTCTATAGTCTTTGCCTTCAAATTCATGTAGAAAAAAGCCACTGCAGAAGGAAGAGTACACTTTATCTGCACTTCCATTGTGCATGAGGCATGTCGTGTGTGTAGGATGAGTATGTCCCCTTCGGTAATACCGCCCTCAGCCTCGGTGTGCTGACAGGGACAAGCGTATGGGTCAGGGAAGGTGACTGATGTTGTTGACCGTGAAGGTGGGTGGAAGGAAGGAAAGAGTCCTGATGAAACGGGCTTCACTCTTCTCTCTGCACTTTGTAGTCCCAGATGAGGGAAAACACTGGCCACATCTTGCCAGACCATCACTACAGTGCAGCCAAGAGACCACTAGCCTGAAAATCCTAAATACATTTTTAAAAAATATTTTATTTATTTATTTATTTGTCAGAGAGAGAGAACACAAGCAGGGGGAGTGGCAGGCAAAAGGAGAAACAGGATCCCCGCTGACAGGGAACCCAATGCGGGACTCGGTCCCAGGACCCTGGGATCATGACCTGAGCCGAGGGTAGACACTAACCCAACTGAGCCACCCAGGCATCCCTCTAAATGCATTTTTAACATTTATCCTCACAATCGCTGTAAGTAAATAGGGCAAGTAGATTGAGGCCTATTACCTAAGTGGCCCAAAGTCATTCACCTGCTGACAGCAAGGCTAGCCCTGGAATAGAAATCTTAGAATTGATAGAAAATTCTAGGAAATTCAAACTTCTCCATAATGACAGAAATCATATCAGTGGTCGGTGTGGGCATGGGGCAGGAAGTGGGTAAAGGGTGGGAATAGAACAGGGTATGAGGAACTTTGGGGGAATGATGAATATGTTCATTATTTTGATTGTGGTGATAGTTTCAATGGGTATATGTGTAATCACAACTTAACCAAATTGGACACCTGACGTGTAGGTCATCGTACTACACTTCATAAAAGCTGTTTAAAAATTTAACATGCAGAGAAGTACCTGCGGATCTTACAGAATACATGCTCTGATCTGGGGTGGGGCCTGAGATTCTGCTTTTCTCATAGCCCCCAAGTGCTGCCAGAGCTGCTGTTCTATTGTTCTGTGGACCTTACCTTGAGGGGCAAGGCTCTCTGTATGACCTGGTTTTACATTATTATTATGGTTTTCATGTTGCAGTATATGGTATACTTTTTCTGTTCTGAAAAACTGTAAGAAAATAAAAGACTTACACTGACAGGAAACCACATGTAGGAACCCTCTTCAGGATATATGAACATTCCATATTCTGTCTTGGTCATCTCTTCAAATATACAGTAGAAGAACTCGGATATTACCCCGTACCCCCCAGAATGAATTTCTTTAATAAATTCAGTCTGAGGAAAAAGAACACATTCACAGGCTCAGATTTAAAATACAATGCGTTGATCTTTGGGGAAAAGTTTCAAACCTCCCACAGTCATCAGGATTCCTGGAATCCCATACCCCTTCAATCCCACACCTCACTGCAATCTGTTCTCCCTCAGTTTCCTGCTGAGCAGTGGATGCCCCCCCTGCTCATTGTCAGCTTGGTGTGTGTGAGTGAGTCCTTTCCACTGCCACACGAACCAAGTGAAGAGGGATTCTAGCAAGACTCAGCATTCACCAATTATGTTGACCAGAGTCTTGAACCACATTTTGATGTGCTTCAGGTCCTTGGTTCTTCTGTCTTACTATCTATCTTCATCTCATCATTCAGACTTTACAACTTTGGCTCCAGTCAACAGCTATTTGGCTTCTCCTGCCTCTTCCCTCATTAGAACTTCTGATAAACTACCCTCCCAGTCCCCCTGGCTTTAGCACCTCTGAAGGAACCATCAGAGCAGACTGCCCATAGCTCTTGTGTGGGAAGTCATTATGAACTGTCCTTTTCTTTTTCTTTCTTCAGTTCTACTATTATTTACTTTTTAATTTAATTTTATTTTTTTAAAGATTTTAGTTTTAAGGAATCTGTACACCCAACATGGGGCTCAAACTCACAACCCTGAGATCAAGAGTTGCATGCTCTACCAACTGACTGAGCCAGCCAGGAGCCCCTTATTTATTTTTTTAAAATATTTTTGAAAAAAATTATTATTTTTTTTACAATATTTCCAAGTTAAACACTATTCACACTGAACATGTATGGTAGCTTAACCAACCCAAGTATGAAGTTTGAGAAGCCAAAACTGTTCTAGATTTGTTAAAAGTTATACTGCAGGAACTGTCCTTCTCTAAAATCTACCTTGGGTCTTTGTGGCCAGTACTATCCCAGTTTTCCTCCTACCTCTCTAACTACTTTCTACTTCCTTTCCTGGCCAATTTCTTTTTATCTTTTTATTTACTTATTTTTAAAGATTTTGTTTTTATTCATTATTTTTTAGAGAGAGAGAGAGCACAGGGGGGGAAGGGCAGAGGGAGAGGAGAAAGAGTCCTAAGCAGACTCCCTGCTTAGTGTGGAGCCCAATGCGGGGCTTGTTCCCATGACCCTGAGATCACAACTGAGCCAAAATGAAGAGTTGGATGCATAACCAGCTTTTTATTTATTTTTTTTAATATAAGCATCACTAAGCCCCACTAAGCATTCTCTTTCCCCTTTGCCTGGAAGATCTTATCTCTGCCACCGATCACCTGACTCCTTGGCCATAGACCATCATCTCATCTCCAAGGGCCCATCTTTACATTCCATCTTGATATCCCAATAACAAATTAGTTTACTTCCACTTTTCCAATTTCTGCTCACTTAAACCAGCAAGTCTGCCTTCACTGTGGTCAGGACCCACACATAATTTGCTTTGACAACCTTGCCTTGTTCAGAGTCTATATTTTGATTGGATCTACCTTGAAGTTCACCTTCCTACCTCTTTGTCATCTCCTGTGGGCAGAATAATTTTCTATTGATTTCCTCATAATCAAGATTTAAAAGAAAGTAGATACAGAAGGAAATATACAACTACAAATTCTGGCTTATAAAATAGTTTGTTTTCCATTTAGTCCCAGGGTGGGAAATATCCCTCTTTTGCCTGAGCCCAACCTCTAGGTTCTGGTTTCTTATCTGAGAACCTTGGCTTATAAAATAGTTTGTTTTCCATTTAGTCCCAGGGTGGGAAATATCCCTCTTTTGCCTGAGCCCAACCTCTAGGTCTGGTTTCTTATCTGAGAACCTAAGTCTCCCTCTCATGGCTGTTGTCAGGAAAATCCTCTCCCTTCTGGACAGAGTCCAGCTTTTACCTAAAGAGTTACTCATTATTCTATGGCCTCAATAGGGCAAATGACCTGAGATAAACATAGTAAACACCCTACAGGTACCCACAAAAGATAAAGTGAAAGATGACTAGGATTAGAACTAATATAGGGGATACTCTATGACTAAAACTAGAGCTAAAACGTAGGAACACTATCTTCTACCTGCTGCTTGTTGATTGCATTAATAGCCCAAATGCTTTACCCTCCTTGATCCATGTCTGTTGCGTGTGACTTTGTAGTTGCTCTCATTAAAGAGGCTGAGTATATTTCATCATCCCTTGACCTGGGTTCAGCCACGCAACTTGCTTTGACTAAAGCCATGTTAGTTGTGTGATTGGACTTGCTATCTTATACCTTTGGCGCTGCAGTGAGAAGAACATGCTTGCCGGTCCCAGGAAGATGAAAAGCACAGGAAGCAGAGCCAAACTGCCCCAGCCAAGCTTAATCTAGCCTAGATCAGCCAGTTCCTAGCCAACTCCCAAACATGTAAACGAGTGCAGACAAAAAACTACAAATCCACCCAAGTGAATTCAATCTAAATTAGCAGATCCTTGGCTGAATTTCAGATCTCTATAGTAATTTATTGTCATTTTAAGTCATTAAGCTTTGGGATGGTTCATTATGCAGCAGTTTTGTAGCCATAGGTAATGAATAGTTTACACATAATCCCAATACTCAATTAAACATCCCATAGCTTTTCTCTAAAGGGTAAGCAAGGAATTATTATTTTTTACTTATTAAGTAATCTCTTTGCCCAGTGTGAGGCTCGATCCCACAACCTCAAGATCAAGAGTCACGTGCTCTACCAACTAAGCCAGCCAGGCACCCTAGAATTCTTGAAACCATACAGCTGATAACTATAGTTGTGAAAGCAGGCTCTTCCTTTGCTATATTATATAAATGTTTCCCTTTCACATTAGTAAAAATGTCCAAAGAGACTTTTACTTTACCACTAAGCTTTTACAGAGGTCGGTGTCTTTAACTTGGCTTAACTGACGCAGAGCATCTTCAATTAGGTGACTTCGTCTGACTCTAAGTGTAAATAGAGGGGATTCATTGTATTGCAGAATCACTTGCCCCGAATCCAGGTATACTTTCTGTTTTAAGTCCTAAAAAAAGAAATAGTTTAGGAATCTCATAGGAACCCTGGGAAGTGTTTACTATTTCAAATAAATGTAGTCTGCATAGCATACGCTTAAGCCTACTATTGCTATATATACTCAGATTGTAATTATTTGAGCAAAAAGGGCATCATATCTATACTGCACTATGGAAGATAAGGAGATCACAGAATCTGTGAAACCATGCCATCTAGTTATTATATACAGGGGACTAGTCACCATGGAGGTACAGCTAAGTAATTACAAGCTATCTCACTTGTAGTAAAAATGATCGTTAAAGGCAATAGTGGTATTCAATACACTGAGACATTCATCCACCATCAGTCTTAAGGTGCAGAGTTTTAGCACATTAAGCCTCAAGAATATAAGGGTAGTTTAGGAGCTCAAGGATGATGTTAAACGTAGGAAAAAGATCAGAGGAAAGACTTGCTCAGAGAAGATCCACTGTTGTTCAAATAAGTGTGATCCATCTACCTGATTTGAGGGGAGCGCCCTAAAAATATGCCACTGGCGGCCTCACTTTTCACTTTGCTCTCAGTCACCCTACACATACTTCCATTTAGCTTTTCTGACTTTTCAACATTTCCTTACACTCTAGTCCGGATCTCATTTCTGCTGAACCCCCTCAGATTAGAAATCCAGTGTTGGACTTGCTAGCCTTGCTTTGAACTTTAACACTTCTCTAGGGTTTCTGCTATATCCTAACAACAAAAAGGAGTATTAGGACTCATAAACCAAAATAGCTCTCTTTGGGACCTGTCCCACAAATAGTGACAACAAGACAGGTGGATAATAGCTATTCTGTTCCAGGTTTCCAGGGTGGGTGTGGTTGCCCATAGAGCACTCTACAAGCATCTCAGAGAAGCGTGCATGTGACTCTGGGCTTGGGAAAGCCTGTCCTGGATCTCTGCCACTACTATATCCTGAGAAATTATATGTGATTCCACTAGATTCTTCTGGTTTTTCCCGAAGATGTTAATTGTAAAGAAGTTCCAGGTTTGTAGGGAGATGGAACAGGTGCCATTTTTGGTCCTTCCTGATTATAGTTCATCTCCTCTGGTGGCCCAGGAGTCTACAACTCTGGGACACTTCAGCAATACTGACTGCTGAGCAACATGACCCGGGGCTCAGAGTGACAGGGAGTGGCCAGCAACATCTTCCACTGACAATAGCAGGGAGAGCTACATGTGGCCTGCTGTAGCCCCAACCTAGAATTAGGCAGGAAACCTGCATTTTATCTTATTTTCCAGTTCCTCTACTCCGATTCTCCATGTATTTGTTTCTCCTTTCTACATTTATGCATGTGAATTGAGAATATAGTTTGGAGTTTACAGTTTTGACTATGCCCATCATCTCTCCTTTGGAGGTCAGGATTGTGGAGTCTCCTTTCCAGTTTCACCCATGACAGCTACAACTGAGAGTTTTCCTCTACTCAAACCTTTCCCGATCTATCATGATATGCAGTCTGCCTGGTTCCACCTTACACACAGCCCTCACTAACCCCTCACTAAGAGTATATCTGCTACACAGAACATTGCTGTAGAAGAAATACCACAGAGGGAAGGACTTGTTTAAAGGAAACATAATTTCTCCTGTTACCAGGGATGTTAGGAAAACTTAAAAGAAGGTGGCTGGGAAACAAAAGAAGAGATGACCCATTCAAATCTTGTAAACATGTCGATGACAGACACTAATAATAGTAACAAGAGGGAGAGTCTTTATCTATGGAATGCTTTTAGGAGGATGTACTTTGTCCATCTAGGTTGCTTAATATAAATAAAGCTGGAATTTATGGATTTATGGGGCATGAATCATTGGGAAATGTCACATAAGCTGCATAATTAATAGAGTATCAAGGAAATGTTTTATAATTGAAGTGGCTCCTTTTCTGCATGTGATGTCCCAAATTTTTCCATGTTTCACCTAGATGGCCTGTATCCTTTAAATTATTAAGAAAAATAATGGGTATGATGACTTCTGATTCCCATGAGTTTTTAAAGTATAAATAGATAATAGGAACCTTTTCTGAGGAATAACCTAGACAGGCTTCAGCAATTAAAACATGTTTAGAAAATCTTTAGCATAATGTCTGGGAGTGGGGTGAGCGCTCAAATACGTAACTGAGAACTAACGTTGATGGTGGCAAGAGAGATGAAATAGCATGTAAATGTTATGTGGGAATAATACGACTACCTGAAAAGAAGCAGAAGGAAAAGAGTAAATGGAAAACAGAATAAACTCACCGACTGACTCATAGGCATTATCTGAGAATAAAAAAAAATCCAATGGAGCTTACATATCTAGCTCCAAGCTCTTAAGCAGATACAAAATCCAAACACTAAGATCACTATAGTAACTAAAACTCGATAGAGGAGGAGAGGGATGGGAGAGAGAGAAAGCAGTTACTAGATCATTTCAGTATTTGCTCATAGAAGGAAAACAATGGATATTATCTAAAGAAAGTGAGAACTCAGACATTATATAATAACGAGAAAAGCAAATTAAAATTAAGACAAAATATCATGATTAACCTGTTGAATTGGAAAAGAGCAGAAAGCTTGGTAACACTGCATTGATTATAGTGTGTACATTGCTGGTAGTAACGTAAATTAGTACAACGTCTATGTACAGTGATTTAGCAACATTTAATAGTTAAAGAGAAAGGATTAAGCATCATTCTACTTTCCTATATGAATGTAACCAAATGGCCCTGGTTGATGAGGAAAAGTTCTTTACAGAATTCAGTTAATAACTTTGGAAGGAATGATAAGATTAGAAATAACGCCATTTTGCAAACCTCAACCAAAACAATGGATAGAATTATTAAATACAACGTTGATGGGAAGCATTACAACAGAAGAATCATATGATCACCACCCAAACCCACTGATGAATCTCAGCATGAATAAGAGTGAAACAACCAGAAACAACGCATTGAAGTATAGAGAGGTGAAAGGAAATTGGGCCTGGAATTTGCTTTAAAATACTTCAGCTAAAATAGTACTAACCATAAAACCAACAAAAGTGATCAATGGGGAAATTGTGGCAAAATGTTGATTTTGACTGGAACTTTGTGATGGGGCTCATTACACCATTATCTCTATTTTGGGTATGTTTGTGACTTTGCATAATAAAAAAAAAAAAAGTAGAGCATACATACCAGCATTTTCAAACGGGACTCAGCTTGTAATAATAGAATTTTGGATAGCAAATTAAAAATAAATGGAAAATCACTGAAAGTAAAGGGACTGGGCTTTTCTGCAGGTATCTAAAAAGTAACAAGAGATAATAGTTTTAATAATCCAAAGGAAAAAAACTTCATTCCTTTACCTCATTACTTTAAATTGTTTCCCTCTATACTTTTTGCAGTCTGTTTTTAAGAATTCAAATTACCTAGAAAAACTTTCTAAGGAAATACATTTGTGAGTGAAAATGTTTTTAGTTTTCAGTGATCATCTAATTTAGCAATTCAGCATTGCAATGAAGAAATGTTTAAATCTTGATTTATCAATGAGATACCTAGCTACTAATGTGTCCTCCTATAAAGTATGGAAATTTTCAGAAATAAAAATGTTACTCTTACCAGGTTGTTATCCCTGAAGAACAATCTTGGCCATTCATAGGGGTGCAACAAATTGGAGAATTCATTTATGTTGAAAGTATTTTCTGGTAGTCGACAGTTAGCTGTGTTTACCTTAAAGAAAACATGACTTGTGAATTTTATTTTCTATTAATAAATGATTCAATCTATTATATATGTGGCTTATTATATAGATAATTAGAAAAGAGCTCTATAAACCCAATGCATTTGTCATTGATAAAATAGAGTTCTATAAAGCTTCCATTTTTTGATCTATAATTTATCCAAGTTTCATAAATACTGTAAAAGATAATAAATGTTGGCAGTGGAGATTAGTAAACCAGTTCTTAGGGCACAGATTTACTGGAGACAATTTCTAGATCTTGGAAATAAAAGCACCATAAAAATCCAAGGTACTTTTGACAAATTTAGCCCCTTCTCCATTAATTAATGAATATTAATTTAGCACATACTATGTCAGGTGTGGAATAAAACATAAGCTATAAATTCTCCTTGCTGACACACAGGTTACTGTCTAGTATAGTAATTGGCAAACTCTTTCTTAAATCCGAACAGTAAATATTTGTGCTTGGGACCATACAGTCTCTGGTGCAACTATTCAGCCCTGCCATTTTGAAGCAGAAAACAGCCTTTCACAATATGTAAACAAGGGAGTGTGGATGTGTTCCAATAAAACTTTAATAACAAAAACATGAGGCTGCCCATGAGCATAGATTACCAGCCCATGACTCAGGACCTAATAGGTAAAAACAAGTAATCAGGCATCAAGGATATAGTTTCTGATTGGAGAAGGACTTGAGGGGTTCAAGAAGGTTTCCCAGAGGAAGAAATTCTGGAAAATCAATGATCTATATAAGCCTCTATCGAAGAGCCATATGCACCCCAATGTTCATAGCAGCAATGTCCACAATAGCTAAATCGTGGAAGGAGCCGAGATGCCCTTCAACAGATGACTGGATTAAGAAGTTGTGGTCCATATATACAATGGAGTATTACTCAGCTATCAGAAAGAACGAGTTCTCAACATTTGCTACAACATGGACAGCACTGGAGGAGATAATGCTAAGTGAAATAAGTCAAGCAGAGAAATACAACTATCATATGATTTCTCTCATCTATGGAACATAAGAACTAGGATGATCGGTAGGGGAAGAAAGGGATAAAGAAAGGGGGGTAATCAGAAGGGGGAATGAAACATGAGAGACTATGGACTATGAGAAACAAACTGAGGACTTCAGAGGGGAGGGGGGTGGGGGAATGGGATAGATCGGTGATGGGTAGTAAGGAGGGCACGTATTGCATGGTGCACTGGGTGTTATACACAACTAATGAATCATCGAGCCTTACATCGGAAACCGGGGATGTACTGTATGGTGACTAACATAATATAATAAAAAATCATTTAAAAAAATAAATAAAATAAATAAATAAGCCTCTATCAAATCAAATTAATCCAAAAGACACAAGGCAGGAAATAAAGAATCTAAGAATATAAATTAAGAAAGTAAAATGAAAACACAACCTATGAAATGGGGGGAAATATTTGCAAATTATACACTTGATAAGGAATTACTATCTAAAATATATATAGAACACATGCCACTGAGCAAACAAAATAAAAACATCTGATTTAAAAATGGGCAGAGAAACTGGATAGATGTTTTTCCAGAGAAGACATACAGATAGCCAACAGGTACATGAAAAGATGCTCAACATCCCTAATCATCAGGGAAATGCAACCCAAAGCTACACAATGAGATATCACCTCATACTTGTTAGAATATCATCAGAAAGACAAGAGATAAGTGTTGGCAAGGATATAGAGAAAAGGGAGCCCTTGTACACTCGGGGGTGTTAATTGGTGCAGCCACTATGAAAAACAGTATGGAGGTTCCTCAAGAAATTAAAAATAGAACCAGCATATGATCCAGCAATCCCACTTCTGGGTATATTCAAAAAAATATTCATCTGAATAAATATATTCATTTCAATGGAAATGAAGTCACTGTCTCAAAGAGATATCTGCACCCCCATGTTCAATGCAGCATTTTGTACAAAAGCCAAGACAGGGAAACAACTTAAGCATCCTGGATAAAGAAGATGCATATATACCCTAAATATTATTCGGCCTTGAGACAGAAGGAAATCTTGCTATTTGTGACAACATGGGTGGAATGTACTTGAAGGACATTATTCTTTTTTTTTTTTTTTTTTTCAAAGATTTTATTTATTTATTTGACAGAGAGAGAGAGACAGCCAGCGAGAGAGGGAACACAAGCAGGGGGAGTGGGAGAGGAAGAAGCAGGCTCGTAGCGGAGGAGCCTGATGTGGGACTCGATCCCGGAACGCCGGGATCACGCCCTGAGCCGAAGGCAGGCGCTTAACCGCTGTGCCACCCAGGCGCCCCTGAAGGACATTATTCTAAGTGAAATAAGTCAGACAGAGAAAGAAAAATATGTATGCATGAGCTGAACTCAGAAACACAAAAGTAGAATGGTGGTTTTCAGAGGCTGGGGGATGGGGGATTCGGGAGATATTGGTGAAAGAGTACAGATTTCCAGTTATAAAATGAGTCAGTGTACCAAGTAAGTATAAGTGTATCAAAGCAATGTGTTGCACACCTTAAACTCACACAATGTTATATGACAATTATATCTGAATAAAGCTAGGTAAAAAGAAATATACAACTTTAGAAATATCAGTGCATTAACATTTCTGAAAAGCACTAACTTTTGTACATAGTATTTTCTCTTACTGGAATTGATATTTTGTGGTGAAATTGCTTTTGGTTGCATTTAGCAATTTATAAAATCATCTTATCTTAGCTAATTACTTTTAATTGAACAATACTAATTTAATTCTGCTCTTTTATTTAAAACGCTCTGGCTCCTCCCTCTCCCCCAACAATCATTAGGTTTATTGGTATGCTAACTTTAAATTACTTCTAGATTATGTCGTGTACTCTACTGAAAATGCTGACTCATTCTCATTTTTGAGTATTTGTGGATCTAATATATATTATATAAAATATGTAATACATATAAAACGTGTAGTCAATGACTAGAGTCTAGCCAGTCAGCAAAACAAGCAAAAATTTGATTTACTAAGGACTGAATGAAACATTTTCTTTCTGTTTTAGAAACAAAAGACTCCAATTGGCAAAAACCTAAGAGATTTTGAGTAAAATGGTGTATATATCCCCTCAGAGGAACCCTTACCTTATGTACTTCTTTCATCATTCTTAGAAGAGTTTTAAGATGGCTGTTTTCAATCCCGTGATACAGCTGAGAGATAATGGCAGTTTTAAGCATCTGGACCAGTTTGTTGAGAGAAGATTCTTGCAAAGATGCCCAACACTGCTCTGAGGGGTATAAAATCAGCCATGAGAAATATGCACCCTCCAAAAAAAATCCCCGTTTCTACTGGGTTCTTTAATGTATGAAACAGATAATAGTTTCCATTTCTGATGACAAAACCTATAAAATATCTTGTCTCACGATATCATCCTAGACATTTATTACTCACAAATGTGAAAAAAATGTTTTTCTCTGATTAAGTATCATTGGAATTAAAAGCTCAAATTTAAGATTCTGAAGAAATTTGCTGATAGCTCCTATTAATACCTGACTACTTGACTGAGTTCATGATTTTCAAACTGAAAATTCCATAGAGTATCTAAAAGTCTGAAAACATACATAAGAACACACACAAACACACACATACACACATACAATGTCATCAAGGACATTTTCTTTCTTTCTTTCTTTTTTTTTTTAAGATTTTATTTATTTGACAGAGAGTGAAAGAGAGCCAGAGAGCACAAGCAGGGGAAGCAGCAGAGGGAGCAGGAGAAGCAGGCTCCCCACTGAGCAGGGAGCCCGCTGCAGGGCTCAATCCAGGACCCTAAGATCATGGGCCGATGCTGTCATATTTGTTGATGAAGTATAAACTGGTACATCCTTTGTCAGGGCTGTCCTGTTGCACTGCATGCGATTTACTTAGACTACAATGTGAATGGTGACCACTTAAAGTTCTGTGGAGGGTCATTGGGCAACATGTCTCAAAATTTTAAATGCACATACAATTTGATCCAGTAATTTTGCTTTCTGGAATTTTCCCTGTGTAAATTTATATACATATAAAGAAATGCATGTTAGCGCTATTATAATAGCAAAAACTTAGAAACAGCTATTTGTAGTATATCCTCCCAATAGAATACTAATAAGCCATTAAATAGAACCAGGCAGTTCCTGTAACAGAACAAACATATCTTTGCAATATACTGTTGAGTGGGAAAAAGGAAGTTGCCAAAAAATGTGAAGGGTGTGCTACCACTAAAAAAAGAAAAAAAGAAAGACAGTATGTCTCTATTTTTTTTAAATACATATCTTTCAAAGTTTACACAAAAAACCATGATATCTGATGGTTTGAAAACCAAACTCTGATATCAAAGCCATTCTGTAACTGCTTTCTGGGAAGGGAACTATATTTCATTGTATATATGCTTTGTACCTTTAAAGCTTTGGACCTTGAACATTAGCTTAAAACTGTAAAAGGAGGGGCACCTGGGTGGCACAGCGGTTAAGCGTCTGCTTTCGGCTCGGGGCGTGATCCCGGCGTTATGGGATCAAGCCCCACATCAGGCTCCTCTGCTATGAGCCTGCTTCTTCCTCTCCCACTCCCCCTGCTTGTGTTCCCTCTCTCGCTGGCTGTCTCTATCTCTGTCGAATAAATAAATAAAATAAAATCTTTAAAAAAAAAAAAACTGTAAAAGGAAATTCCATAGTATTGAATAAAATAAATAAGAACAGAAAGTTTAACATTTTTTTTGTTTTTTTTTTAAGATTTTATTTATTTATTTGACAGACAGAGACAGCCAGCAAGAGAGGGAACACAAGCAGGGGGAGTGGGAGAGGAAGAAGAAGGCTCCCAGTGGAGGAGCCCGATGCAGGGCTCGATCCCAAGACCCTGGGATCACGCCCTGAGTTGAGGGCAGACACTTAACGACTGACCCACCCAGGCGCCCCTAACATTTGTTTTTTATCACTGATCTGTTGCGGAGGAACTACCCTTCAAGTTTCTTTTGGCTGGTCTAAGAATTAAATTGATATGAGACAGATTAACAGAAAATCAAATTTAATTTTGTATGTATAAGGGCTCTAGAAGAATATGAGGCCCAGAGGCAGTCAGGCAATTGAGGCTTATATGCCATGCAGAGTTAAGGAGAAGAGGGTCGGAGTCTGAGTCTTCAAAAGGAAGGAAGACAATTCACAGGAAGATGAAAAAGAGTAAATGTTTGGTAAACAAATGTTTGCTGGGCCATTCGGAAACAGTGGAATACAGAGAGGAATTTTAACAGACTTTGCTAAGCTCCTCCCTGTCTACCACACCTAATAATTCATATTTTACCGTAGTTACCTATGGTGATAGCTCCCTTCCTGGAGCAGGTCTTATATCGTAATTCTTTTAGGCAGTTAGGGGGAAGGTCAAAGGTTCTTTCTGAGCCTACTGTTTCTAAAAATAGTCTAGAATAATCCACATGCTAAAGAGACACATTTTGGGTGGCAGATTTTGCTCCCCTGCAGGTTAAAATGTCTCAAGGTTTGTTTGGGTTTTTTTTAAGATTTTATTTATTTATTTGACAGAGAGACAGCCAGTGAGAGAGGGAACACAAGCAGGGGGAGTGGGAGAGGAAGAAGCAGGCTCCCAGGGGAGGAGCCCGATGTGGGGCTTGATCCCAGAACGCCGGGATCACGCCCTGAGCCGAAGGCAGACGCTTAACGCCTGAGCCACCCAGGTGCCCCAAAATGTCTCAAGTTTTAAAACATGAACAAAAAGTTTTAAAGTGTGGATTTATCTTGACTGGGTCCTCTATGGTTATTAAACTCTGATATCAAAGCCATGTCCAAGTCTAAGAGTTACACATGCTTTGTATAATAATAACAATTGTAATAATATTAGGTTAATCTTTTCAAACATTCACATACCATATACCCAACATATAAGTATTTTTAAATCCTCTCTCCAAAATTTGCTTCAACTTTTACTTTTATGACTCTCTACCGAGAGTACAGATAAAGTGACAAAAGTAATCAAACTTACTCAGGACTCGTGAAGATCGGTCACTCATCTTACAAACAGCTTCTGCAAATGGAACCACCAGGCTCCTCCAGTTCCCAGAATCCTGCATCACAGGACATTCTGGGAGCAGAAGGAAAACTGATAATGCTTCTCGGTGTGGAGAACGACACGGAAGAGCTCTGAGCAGATTATCCCTGAGACATGTAGTTATCTGTGGTTGAAAGGATCAGGGAGGGCGCAGCATACATTAGATACAAAGTATAGTGAAAAATAAGCTATGGGACTAGGGGTTTGTTCCACCATTTTCCAGTGGAAAAATCATTCCTCAAACCTGTTCAAACTCCATCATTCCTTGCATCCCAAATACCCCTCAAGTGTTATGTGAGAGTCATCCCCCCTGTTTTATATTGGGTTGCATGAGGAAAATAAAGTGAAATCACATGTACATGTACAAACAGTGTGAATCATGGACATCACTCAATTAGAGATTGACAGATCAAGGATCCATACCCACAACTATCTGACTTAAAATCTAGCATGGCAGAGATAATGCCATATATTCACCTCACTAATTCTGTTTCATTTTCCTCCTGGGCTCATGGGAAGATGGCATTTCCAGTCTCCCTGCAGTTATGTGGGGCCATATGATTGAGTTCTGGCTAACAGGATATGAGTGAAGGCGATGTATGTCACTTCCAGGCATGACCCCTAAAACCTCTCATGGAACCTTCCATACTCTCTTTCCTTATCTACCAACCAAATACAAAAGATCTGGAGGATTTCATGGCCCCATGGCCTAGGACTCCAGAAAGAAGGAGCCCAGATCACTCCTCAATGAACCTGTGCAGAGGTGCGAAAGCTAACAGAATATGCCACTCAGAAATATGCCAGCCTGGCAGAAGGATTATTTTGAGCTGAAGACAAGTGAGAAAAAGCAGGTACAAAACAAGATCTCTGGCTTCCCTCTATCTACTTGAAAACAGAATATAAATTACCCTTGTGAAGGTGTCCTCTTGCCTCTAACTTCCTATACCAGGAGAAGGGTAACAACCTTAATCAGTGGACATGAGCAGGCACTGAGAAAGAGTCTACACAAACAAACTTACAGGCTAGACCTTACCTATTATCAGTATCCCCAGATATTTGCCTTCCCGCAATTTGGCGCCCTTAGAAGCTCAAAGTCCCGGGGCGCCTGGGTGGCACAGCGGTTAAGCGCCTGCCTTCCGCTCAGGGCGTGATCCCGGCGTTGTGGGATCGGAGCCCCACGTCAGGCTTCTCCGCTGTGAGCCTGCTTCTTCCTCTCCCACTCCCCCTGCTTGTTCCCACTCTCGCTGGCTGTCTCTATCTCTGTCGAATAAATAAATAAAATCTTAAAAAAAAAAAAAAAGCTCAAAGTCCTTTTCCTTTGTGTTGTCTCTACAAAATTATTGTTGTTTGCTAAGATGCAATATAAGCAAGTTCTAACCACCCCTGTAGTTACTCATCACTGAGTATATATGCAGCATGCATACATTAATAAACTTCTGTTGAGGGGCGCCTGGGTGGCGCAGTCGTTAAGCGTCTGCCTTTGGCTCAGGGCGTGATCCCGGCGTTATGGGATCGAGCCCCACATCAGGCTCCTCCGCTGGGAGCCTGCTTCTTCCTCTCCCACTCCCCCTGCTTGTGTTCCCTCTCTCACTGGCTGTCTCTCTGTCACATAAATAAATAAAATCTAAAAAAAAACCCAAAAACTTCTGTTTATTTTTCTCCTATTAATCTGTCTTTCCTCAGTCTAATTTGCAGGGCCCCAGCCAATGAAACTAAGATGGGTGGAGGGAAAATATTTATTTTTCCTCCCCTGCATGTGCTTCCGTCTCCAACTCTCATTGGACTATGATGTGGAAAGAAGTCTTCATTGTGTCAAGCCACTGAGATTTGAAAGTTGTTTGTTGCAACAGCTGGCATCACTTATTCGATTTAATAGAGCTTAGGTACTCTTAAGGACAGTGTCTATCTCTACATGTCATAAGGATTAAGTAAAGTCAATAATATGCAATAATAAAAGTACTATATATTATTATTACATTAATGTTCTTACAAGTTGTTTTCTCAGATGTCCAGAAGAACATGATTTCTATGGAGTGCTAGTAGACATAGATGGGAAAATAATGTCACAGATTCAGATAACTTTGAGAAAAACAGCTAAAACAGCTAGATTTCTTTTGGTGTGTGACATCATAGAACCTGTGATTTGCTAATGTACGTCATGACTCCCTAATAGTGCGCAGCATTCCCAACGCTGTTTCATTTAGAACTTGTTTTCAGGGAGTATTCTGTGAAACCAGTGTTCCTTGGAACTCACACTGGGAACGGCACCCCAAGTTAACTCCCATATAACCTAAATAGATTTATTTTAAAAATATATTCAATAACATCTATTCTTCTTCATCTTGAAAATAAAAATATCATGTCTACTACATATTAAAAAACACTCTCCCCCTTTCTCTTCCAAACGTAGGGACCCAAAATGGTATAAAGATGACTTTAACCCGAAAGCATGTGTGATACAGCTGATGCAGAAAGAAGCCTTCAGATCTTCCCCTATCTGACTAAAGACAGGGCCTTCCCGGAGTGAGGCAGCCATGGATACCCTTGGAGGGCAAGCTTCACTGCCAAGGAAAGACCAGCCACTTGCACTTGGGTAAAAAACTGCATAAACAAATATTATCACAACGTGTCTTATCTTCCATTTGGCCCCCTAAAGCCTATTTGTCTCCCTGAAAAGTCCATTTGTTTTCTCATAGAAGCCTCTTCTCCCCCACTCCCTTTTCCCTATTAATTGGTATATAAGTCCTCATCCCTAGCTCTCTGGGGAGTCTCTTCATCTGAATGCTCCCTGCAAGCATGGGAATAAAACTTGTTTTCTTCTGTTAGTCTGTTGTCAGTTTGCAAGCACATGAACCTGAGTTGGTAGAGTGAAAGTTTTCCAACACAGCCCAGAATCACAAAATACTAAACTGGAATAGACCTTAAAGAGGAACTCCATAAGTAAGGAGCCCAATAAAAAAGGTAAAGAAAATGTGACCCAAATAGCATAAGGGGTGAATCAGTAGCAGATTCATCTCAACTAGATTTGACATCGATTGCAAAAAAGAGAATCGGCTTTTTGTTCCCCCAGTCCAGGTGAAGCTTCTCTTGCTTCCCAAACTGGTGCTATTTTCATGTATCTGCTAATGGTTATTTACCTGTCAAGCTTTGTTTTTTCATATCAAAACTAAAAATACTGTATTTACTGTGCATTTAAACATGTGCTTTAAAAAGTGCCAGCATCTGAAAGAGGGAACAGAATTCAGAGAAGGGGTTGTGACCACGGAAGCAGAAGTCAATGATATGGGACCATGGGCCAAAGAATGCAGGCAGCCTCTAGAATCAAGAAAAGGCAAAGAAACAGATTTTCCCCTAAAGGCTTTAGCCCTATTTTCTATTATTACTATAACAATTACTATACTATGTATTATTATTACTATACTAACTAACCATACTAACAATTACTATAACCACAAATTAGTGGTTTAAAGAAACATGAATTTGTCATCTTACAGTTCTAGAGGTCAGAAGTCCAAAATGAGGGGCGCCTGGGTGGCTCAGTTGGTTCAGCGTCTGCCTTTGGCTCAGGTTGAAGCCCCACGTCGGGCTCCCTGCTCAGCAGTGAGTGTGTCTCCCTCTTCCTGTGCCCCTCTGCCTGCTTGTGCGCTCTCTCTCTCAAATAAATTAAAAAATTTTTAAAAACTCCAAAATGGGTCTTGCAGGACTAAAATCAAGATATTGACACGGTTGCATCCCTTCTGGAAGCTCGAAGGGAGACTCTGTTCTCTGGCTAGTGGTTTCTTACAGGGATAATCCCATCTCTTTCATTTCTCTAGTTTCTAGAGACTGTTAGCATTCCCTTGCTATTGGCCTTTCTCGGTTCTCAAATCCAGAAACACAACATGTTCAAATCTCTCTAACTCTGACATTCCCGCTTTCTCTTATAGATACTCTTGTGATTACATTGGGCCCATCCAGATAATCCAGAATAATCTCCCCATCTCAAGACTGTTAACTTAATGACCTATGCAAAATTCCTTTTGCCATGTAAGGTAACACATCCACAGACTTTGAGTATTGAGATATGGACATCTTGGGAGGCCATTATTCAACTACCACATTTCCTGTTATACACCCAATGCAAACATTAATCTATTTTCTATTTCTATGGATCTCTCTCCGAACATTTCATGTAAGTGGAATCAAACAATATGTGATCTTTATGTTTGGCTACTTTCACTTACATAATGTTTTGAGGGTCACCTATGAGAGATGTTAAGCTCTCTTTTTTATTGCTGAATAGTATTCCATTGTATGGATTCACCACATTTTGTTTACCCACACCCTGGTTGATAAATACTTGGGCTGTTTCCACATTTTGACTATCATGAACATGCTGCTGTAATCATTACATAGAAGCCTTTGTGTGGACATATGTTTTCATTTGGGTTGGATAAGCACCTAGCAGTAGAACTGTTGGGTCATATGGTAAATCTATGTCTAACTTTTTTGAGAAGCTGCCAAATTGTTTTCTAAAGAGACTACACCATTTTACATGTCTACCAGCCATGAATGAGGCTTCCAGGTTCTCTGTATCCTCACCAACACTTGTTATTGTCTGTCTTTATGATGATGGTCATCGTTGTGGATGTGAAGTGATACCTCATTGTGGTTTTAATTTGCATTTCCGTAATGATTAATTGTACTAAGCATCCTTCCAGGTGCTTATCCATAAATCTTCTCTGGTAAAATATTCATTCAAATCTTTTGATCATTTTTAAATTTGGGTCATTTCTCTTCTTACTGAGTTACAAAAATCATTTATTTATTTTGGATATGAGTCATTTGCCAAATATATGATTTATAAATTAAAAAAATAAAAATAAAAAAGTGCCAGCATCTAATACAGTGTCTGGAATATAGTAACCTTATCATGAACACTCGCCCCCTCCCCTATCACACACAGTCCCTCTGACTCACCTCCCAACAAAATTAAACTCCGATCATATGGTTCCTGTAAAGAAAATCTGTTGCTCTATTTCTCAAGTAAATATTGGCCATTACCATGTAAGAAATCCATTCTGTTTTTGTTAACTTCTCGAAGGTATCTCTTGCCTTTTGTAAGTCCACATCAATGGAGATCGTTTCTACAGATTCTCTTTGGATACAAGAAATGTAAAAAAACAAACAACAACAAAAAAACCCCACATAAACAGATGGAAAATATTTCTAAACTTCATACATATTTATTGTTTTATTAGTTAGCAGATATAAATTTTTTTCTTACAGCTTGCCTCCTTTCAAAATAATTAATTTACTTGGCACAAAAAAAATTGTATAAAATTTATATTCTATTCTCCTAAAAGAGAGTAGGTAACAATTTTATCTCTAAAGTGGCTACAAGTGTGGGCTGCAATAATAGCAAAATTTGACATGCTGCATCTGAGAACTGAAGCCCTTTACCACCACACTCAGCCCGTACACTGAGAACTGAACCTACCCACCCCCCCCACACACACCTTACCATCTACATCTACATTACTTTAGGACTCCACTGTTTCATTAGCATGACTTCACTATTCCAAGATACCCTAGACCCAGGCAAGTGGTTTGATTGTGCATTATAGGAACTTCCTGAAAAGACCCATTAACTCCTCAATGGAAAGCATTAATTTATGCCCTAAGATTCTTTGAATCTCTTGCCTCAAAGTCAATGCCTTGCTGTTTCCAACCATCCTGGATCATTGAATCTTTTCCCAGTCCTAATCAAGCCCCCAGCCTCCCCCTCCCAAACTGAAAGACCTGCCCTAAACCAAACTGCCAATTCTTGATAAATGCCAACCTGGCCTTCCCCTCAGTAACACTACGAAAGCTTTGTCTAGGTGTTGTGCTTTCCTGGGTTGTGCTGGTGACATCTGAAGACACTGCATCGGTCAAATGACTTGTTTTATAATCTTCTATCAAGAAACATTTTATGCTTGCTGAATTAATGGATCAACAGTAATACCAGGGCTAAAATATTAATGCAAGTACTCAAGGTATTATAAATCTCCCCTTAAAATATATTGACCTCTGCAGGCTTTGGCATCTTAAAACCAGACCTTGAGGTTTGTCACTCCTGGGAGGATACTTGTCCACTTTACAAAGATAATATTCTTCATGTGGAAAATATTCTATTTGCTGTAAGGATTTAGCCTGAGACTAGAGAAGGGAAGAAAGAGGAAACATTGACTGGCAGAGTCCCTGTCCCTCACTTCTCTCCAGGAAGGATGACAAGAAGAAAGCAAATGGGAGAGGAAGAAGGTAGAGGAAGCAGTGTCTGATTTCTCTTCTCTCACCCTTGACCAGGATGTGTGGGGATGAATCGGGATGCATTTTGGACTCTAGAAAGACACTGCCTTATGGGCTGCCAGTGGGAAGCCATGGCATTTAGCTTCCCTGGGTTTCTCTGGTTCCGAGGTGAGGTTTTTGGGCTCAACAGTTCCTCCGGTCCCCTTAAGGAGTGACTGAGAGCGCACAGCTTGGTTGAAAACCAGTGAGACAACTGGGGGTTGCGCAGAGCCCAGGAATACCTGCGACACGGGTTGAGTGCCACCTCCTGGCCAGGAGGGGGGGCACAAGATGTGAGGCAGAATCTGTGAGGCGGCTTGGGGCCTACTCAGCAGGGAAGGATGAGACCAGACCTAGTGGGGGAGGACTGGACTGAGTTATATCTGCTGCACACACACCAGCAGAGCATCGGCTTCCAGAGGAGGCAGAGGGCAGCCCAAGTGCTCCTTCTCCCTTAAATACTGTTAAATTAAACAAGGAGGCCATTACACTGGGGTGGCTCGCCCCACTGGGGTGGCCCCCTATGGGGGCCTACGTAAGCAAAACAAAATCTGAGCCTGTAAATACCTCAGTTATGAAATCGAAACCTAAGGACAACCAGTCACAAACAGCCAACTACGCTTTGAGCTATAACCGATCAATTAATTTCTTTTCTTTGCTTCTGCACCTTCTCTACGTAAGTCCTTCCTCTAGCTCCTGTTGGTGGAGCGCTCCTAACCACTTCAGTTTGGTGCTGCCCCATTTGAATTTATTAGCTTAAATAAATCTTGAAATGTTTAATATTCCTCAGTTTATCTGTTAACAGTTCCCAGGCACAGTAGTGTAGAGCGTAAAGGGAAGGGAAGAAATACAAGACCAGATGTTGAGCACGTCACAAGAGAGTTGTTTACACGACTGGATCAGACACCAAAAAGAGAAATTAGATTCTCCTCTGTAGTGGTGAACCTAGTTCAAGATAAAATAAATAGAATCTATTTTCCCTATTGATCTATTCCCCTATTGATCCCACCACAAAAAGAGCTGCAAAGTGCTGCCTTGGCCTCTGAGTACTAAAGCAACATTAGAATGATCACTCATGGACACAAAGATCCTGGAAAAAACACCATTCCTTTTAGTCAGGTAACAGAGGAAGGCAGGGCAGAGAAGGTGAACAGTGTGAATTAGGAATTACAACTTACTGTGGTCTCGCAGAAAATTACTTTACAAAATGGGAGAATTCTGTAACAACCTTTGGAGTTTTCTACGTTGGACTTTTTGTTCATAGATAACATAATTTACAAATTAAAATGACTGACTTGAAACATTTCATTTTAAATATTTCTCAATGTGTTGTTTTCCCCCAGTGTTTTAAATGAAGGTAAATCTCATGTACAAATTACCTTTTCTTTAAAAAACTTGCAGTCAGACAAGCAGGAGAGGAAAATATCACCATAATTTCACTGTAAAAGTAACAATACAAGTGTTAAGTCGTACCGTACTATAAAACATGCCTCCTCTTACGTCCAATTATACAACTGGTGACCTGGAATCATTAAGGAAAACAACTACGCTCCTGCGAGTCTTCCAAATTCTGGATACACTTTGTGCTGATAAATCTCACGAAAACCCTTCATAGTTGATTTTACCACGTCATGGATTTAAATAAAATCCATCCTTCTGGAAACAGAAATTTATGGAGCCCCAGAGTATAAACTATGAAGATACAAAAGCCCCAGAGTATAAACTATGAAGATACAAAATCAAAAAAGTTGATTTTACCACGTCATGGATTTAAATAAAATCCATCCTTCTGGAAACAGAAATTTATGGAGCCCCAGAGTATAAACTATGAAGATACAAAACTAAGAAGATACAAAACTATGAAGATACTCCACTTCAGTGAAGGCTTTGCGAGACACCAATGTTTCTGATTCACTCCTGCGTCTCTGGTGCCTATCAAGGTGCCTGGGAACTGTATGTCCTCAGTATAGTTGTGTTAAGTAAATGACGAATGAATGAGATCATCAGGGACTTCTTCACACTTCGAGGTGGTACAAGAGAATCATGGTTAAAATGCACATGCCTTCACAGCAAAGCCAAACCCTCTGTCTTATGTTTAGGATAAAATGATCCCATGCTTCAAAACCAAACACAAGTGAATTATAACTTATCAGACGGAGCTACCTCTTAGCCACTTCATGTTCAGCGCTTCCTTTTGCCACTGCTATCCATTTTTCTGTCAGGGACTCGGTAATTTGGCTTATTTCTGGCAGGATTTTCCTGGAAACATCTGTGGAACTGGTATCCTTCATGGAAGAAAAAAAAAATGATCAGGAAAACATACCCACATGCTGAGGAATAAATAACACCGCAAAGCTTGTGGCACAGGGGGCAGGTAGGCCCCGCCCTCTCTGATGTGGGGTTTGGTGAGAGGAGTTATGTCCTCACACTGGCCGGGCTGTTCCAGTTCCCAGCCTTGGCCACTGTGCTTGGTCTGAGCCTTAGTTTTGTCATTTAAAAATGGAATGACACAAAATAATTGAAAACAGGGACTCAACCAGATACTTTTACACCAATATTCACTGCAGCATTATTCACAATAGCCAAAAAGGTGGAAACAGCTGGTGTCCAGTGACAGCATCAACAGATAAACGTGGGGCACACATGCAGGAGAATATTCAGCCATAAAAAGGGAAGAGATTCTGATACACGCTGAAACATGGATGAATTTTGAAGACATTATGCTAAGTGAAATAAGCCAGATACAAAAGGACAAATATTTTATGATTCCACTTAAATGAAATTGGCAACTTCGTAGAAAGTAGATTAGAGATTACCCAGGACCGGGGAGTTCATGGAATAGAGACTTATTATTTAATGGTTACAGAGTTTCTGTATGGGGTGATAAGTTTTGGAGATGGAAAGTGGTGATGGTTGCACAATATTGTGAATGCAATTAATGCCACTAAATTGTATACTTAAGAATAGTTAAAATAGAAAATTTTACTATATATATAAATACATATATATTTAACTACAATTGAAAAATGAGATAATATTACCTACTTCTCTGGGCTCTTGTTAAAATTAAATGATATTAGGTATACAAAGCCTTTGGATTATAGTTTGATATTCATTTTTTTTAAAGATTTTATTTATTTATTTGAGAGAGAGAGAGTGAGCATGAGTTGGGTGGGGGGAGGAGCAGAGGGAAAGGGAGAAGCAGACTCCCCACTGAGCAGGGAGCCTGACTCGGGGCTTGATTCGGGGCTTGATTTGGGGACTCTAGATCATGACCTGAGCCAAAGGCAGATACTTAACCAACTGAGCCACCCAGGCGCCCCTATAGTTGGTATTCGGTAAATACTAGTTTCTTTCTCCCTTCTAATCACCCATAGATTTTTTACTTTTAGATCAGTGGTTTTCAAACTTTAGCATACAACACAATTACCTGGTGATCTTGCTAAAGCATAGACCGCTGAGCCCATCCCCACAGTTTCTGATTTAGGGGTGGAGCTCAAGAATTTGCATCTAGCAAATTCCCAGGTGATGCTGCTGCTCTGGTGTAGGGACCACACTTTGAGAACCATGGTTCTGTACAGTACTTGAAACCAAATGGCTCAGTGAGAGGTGTCAGAAATCACTGTATGGAAAGAAAAACCTATCTTTTAATATAGCCTTCCAAAGACATTAGTGCTCTGCTCCATGTTATACCTCTGCTTCCAATGAACTTGTAATAAGTCAGGAAATTCTTTTTTTTTTTTCCCTTAAGTAACCTCTATCTATGCCTAACGTGGGGCTTGAACTCAAGACCCTGAGATCGAGTCATATACTCTATGAACTGAGCCAGCCAGGCACCCCATGAGTCAGGAAACTTTTCATCATTTTTGTTTAATGCTTAAATAAAGACCTCCGGAAAAAGATGTGTAACCATGACTTCTGAAGTTCCCTTCAGCTTCTTGATCTGAGCCCTGGGTGTCCCCTCTACTTCAATCACGAGAAAGCTTTTATTCTCCCCACATGGCTGGAAACTTAGGACAATGAAGTGCTCCCTATTGGTACTTACATACCATTTCTTCTACTCTCTTCAAAATCCCAGCTCCTCTGATGTAATCGTCTCCCAGTGTCCTTCAACACTGAGAACTCTAGTACCTTGCTGTCTCCTCGGCACTGCCATGCTTGCCGTCAGTCTTCCTGTAATTCTTGGCAACTACAGAACTCATAAACATGATTTATTTCCTACTTTGATCTCTCAAGTCTTCATCTCATCTCCACACTTCTCCTCTGCTCTGCCTCAACTACCCATGTCCTGGATCAGGGTTTCAAGAGGGATGCTATTGACATTTTGGGTCAGATCATTCTTGTCGTGAGGGTCTTGTGCATTGTAGGATGTTAGCAGCAGCCCTGGCCTCTACCCATCAGATGCTGCCGACAGCACCCCAACACACCTGCCCCTTTCCGGTTACTACAACCTAAAATGTCTCCAGCAATTGCCAAATGTTTCCTGGGGCAAAATCATTCCTAGTTGAAAATCACTGCCCTAGATCTAGGTAATACTCTATGCTTTCTAATCATCAATAACTGTTTTACCTTCTAAAATTTCTATTAGAAACATTCTCAGGGGTGCCTGGGTGGCTCAGTCGGTTAAGTGTCTGCCTTTGCGTAAGGTCACGATCTCAGGGTCCTGGGATCAAGGCCCACATCAGGCTCCCTGCTTAGCTGGGAGTCTGCTTCTCCCTCTCCCTCTGCTCCTCCTCCCCCCACCTCCACTCATACTCTTTCTCACCTCCCCCCCTCTCAAATAAATAAATAAAATCTAAAAAAGGAAAAGAAAAGAAACATTCTCTTCTCTGGTCATCATACATCTTTTTCTGATTCCCTTACTTTAAAGTGAAACTCTCAATCTAACATTCTTTGGTGCTGGAATGAGTAAAGACTTTGGGGGCTGTTGGAACAGAATGAATGTATTTTGCATGCAAGAAGGACTTGAATTTTGGGGGGGGGGGAATGTTATGGACTGAATGTATTCCCCCAAAATCCATATGTTGAAATTCTAACCCCCAGTGCAATGGCATTAAGAGATGGGGCCTTCAGGAGGTGACTAGGTCTCATGAATGGGATTAGTGCCTTTATAAGAGATCCCCAGAGAGCTCTTTGCCCCTTCTGCCATGTGAGGACACAGCAAGAAGACAACCATCTATAAACAAGGAAGCATGTCCTCACCAAACACTGAGTATGCTGGCCCCTTGATCCTGGACCTCCCAGACTCCAAACTGTGAGAAGTACATTTCTGCTGTTCATAAGCCACCTAGTCTATAGTGTTTTGTTAGCAGGCAGAGCACTAAGACACTTACTTTAGAGTGGAACCCACTCCAACATTCTTTGAGACCATTAGGATCTCCAATCCATTGACCCTATTGTTTGTTCATTATTCATCACCTCCTCATTCTTACCCAGCTTAGAGTCCATGGTCAGCGCTATAGTAAGTCTTTCTACTCTGTCACTTTCCTGTTGTACTTACCTAGCAAAATTCCATCTGCGGTTAAAATCAACTCTGGATTACTCCAAATTTGAACCCAAGCAAAACTGAATCTAATCCATTCACTGGAGAAAATCGTACAACTGTACTGACTGATTTCACTTTCAGTCCTACTACCCTAAATGGGCACCCAACACTGTTTAGTAATTTCCCATAACATTTGCTTTCTCACTCTCTGAGACAACTACTGTACACTTTCCTTTTATTCCTAAACCTGTAACACTCCTTCTCTCTCACTCAATCCCAGATGAGGACCTTGCCCTGTGTGTCAGTGAAAACTGAAGCCATCAGGCACCTTTCCACCATCGCCCCACCCTCACCTCCACTGTTCCTTATTAGAATAAAAGAAATACTTCTGCTCAAGCCCCTACATTCTACACAGATGGGATGCTGCCTCACCTCTCCTACTGTGGGACATTGCTTCCGCAAATATTCATTCTTTCTCATGTACCATCGTTTTCTCCATCTGAATGGGATCACTGTCAAAAATCATCTCTGTGCTCGTCTTACTTGACCCCTCAGCAGTATGTGACAGGATTAGCCACTTCCTCCTTCTGGAAATACGTTCTGCTCTTATCTTGATGAACCACCTTCTCCTGGTTTTCCCCTACCTCAGAAACTGGCCCTTCTCAGTTTTTCTTCTGGCCCCTCCTCACTGCTGGACCTCTAAATGGAGAAGTCTTTCATGACTGGATTCTGTCCCCCTTCTCTTCTCATTTTTACCCTCTCTCAAGGTGACCTTTCATCCAGACCCTGACTTTAAGTACTGTCTGTACTTTCACGACTACCATGCCTATATTCCAGTGCTGACATCCTCCCTGAGCTCTAGACTTGGACATCCAGCTAAGGCTCCGGATCTCCTTCCCAAGGACTACTCACACTGACCCCATCTCACCTACTAGCCTCCATTTCATGTAACTCTTCACCCTTTCCTACTATGCTCTGCCCTTCTGGCCCTCTCTGTCCCTCACACATGCTAAACTTATCCTTGCCACAGGGCCTCTCTATATGTGGTTCCCTCTACCTAAACACTCTTTCTTTCTTTCTTTTTTTTTTCTTTTAAGATTTATTCATGGGGCGCCTGGGTGTCTCAGTTGTTAAGCATCTGCCTTTGGCTCAGGTCATGATCCCAGGGTCCTGGGATTGAGCTCCACATCAAGCTCCCTGCTCAGTGGGAAGCCTGCTTCTCCCTCTCCCTCTCCCCCTGCTTATGTTCCCTCTCATGCGGTCTCTCTCTGTCAAATAAATAAATAAAATCTTTAAAAAATAAAAATAAATAAAGATGTATTTATCTTAGACAGTGCGAGCAGGGGGAGGGGCAGAGGGAGAGAGAGGAGAGAAGCAGATGCCCTACTGAGTGTAGAGGCTGTGGAGGGGCTCGATCTCACAACCCTGAGATCATGACCTGAGCTGAAATCAAGAGTCGGATGCTCAAACAACTGAGACACCCAGGCGACCATGGAACGCTCTTTCTTTGGATCTAAGCATGGCTCAGGTCTCTGTTTCACTGTCCCAGCCTGAGAGGTCTTCCCTGACTGACATTTTTTTTTTTAAGTTATTCATTTATCTTAGAGAAAGAGAGAACGTGTGAGTAGGGGGAGGGACAGAAGGAGAGAATCTTCAAGCAGACTCCACACTGAGAGGGGAGCCCGACACCAAGAGACCATGACCTGAGCCAAAACCAAGAGTCAGATGCTTAACTGACTGAGCCACTCAGGTGCCCTGCTGACTGACATTTCTAAAGAAGCCCACTTCTTCAGTCTCACATGTCTCACTTTGTTTGCTTCAGAGAACTTACCGCTCTTTAATACAATCTAATTATTTTGCATTTACATATTTATCGCCTGTCCTTCCCTGAAGAATCCAAATGCCAAGAATGAGACCAGCCTTGTCTGTATTACTCACTTTTATCCCCAGCACCAAGAGCAGAGCCTGAGACACAGGAGGTACCTGCCAACTAGATGGCTGTGACAGAGCAACCAAGTACAATCTCCTCACTCTCCCCAGCAGCACAGAAACCTCTGCCTCTGACCATTTTCTGTCCCAGAGAATATGGCAAGAGTCTATATGGATATCAAGTTTAAAACATTCCTGAAAATAGAAAAAAGTACAAATTCGGGGCACCCGGGTGGCTCAGTCGGTTTAGCATCTGACTCTTGATTTCGGCTCAGGTCATGATCTCAGGGTCATGAGATGGAGCCCTGCATCGGCCTCCATGCTCAGTGGGGAGTCTGCTTGAGATTCTCTCTCTCCCTCTCCCTCTGCCCCCTCCCCAACTTATGTGTACTGTCTCTCTCTCTCTAAAAGAAGGAAGGAAGGAAGGAAGGAAGGAAGGAAGGAAGGAAGGAAGGAAGGAAGGAAGGAAGGGAGGGAGGAAGGAAGGAAGGAAGGGAAGGAAGGAAGGAAGGAAGGAAGGGAGGAAGGAAGGAAGGAAGGAGGGAAAGTACAAATTAGGAAGTAACTGTGTACAGGCAGACCTCAGAGATATTGAGGGTCTGGTTCCAAACCACCACAATAAAGTGAATATTGCAATAAAGTGAGTCAAATGAATTTTTTGGTTTCCTGGTGCTTATAAGTTATGTTTACACAATACCGTAGTCTATCAAGTGTGCAACAGCATCATCTCTAAACAAACAATGTATGTATCTTGATTTTAAAAATACTTTATTGCTAAAAACTGCTAGTCTAAGCTCTCAGTGAGTGTGAGAGTCTGAATATTTCTGCTGATTACAGTTGTCATCTTGTCTTGAAGATGTTGGTCAGGGTGATGGTTGCTGAAGGTTGGGGTGGCTGTGGCAATTTCTGAAAATAAGATAACATTAAAGTTTGCCACATCAATGGACACTTCCTTTCACAATTTCTCTGTACCATGTAGTGCTGTTTGAAAACACTTTACCCATAGTAGAACTTCTTTCAAAATTGGAGTCAGTCCTCTCAAACCCTGCTGCTGCTTTATCAACTAAGTTTATATAATATTCTAGGTCCTTTGTTGTCATTTCAACAGTCTTCACAGCACCTTCACCAGTAGATTCCATCTTAAGAAGGTACTTTCTTTGTTCATCCATAAGAAGCAAGTCCTCATCTAGTCATGTTTTATCATGAGATGGCAGCAATCCAGTCACATCTTCAGGCTCCACTTCTGATTCTGGTTCTCCTACAGTTTCTACCACATCTGCCATTACTTCCTCCACGGAGGTCTTGAACTCCTCACAGTCATCCGTGGGGGCTGGAATCAACTTCTTCCAAACTCCTGTTCATGTTGGCACTTAAACCTCTTCCCATGGGTCACAAATGTTCTTAATGGCATCTAGAATGGTGAATCCTTTCCAGAAGGTTTTCAACTGACTTTGCCCAGAGCCATTAGAGGAATGACTATCTATGGCAGCTATAGCCTTATGAAATGTATTTCTTAAATAATAAAACTTGCAAGTCAAAATGACTCCTTGACCAAATGGCTGCAGAATGGATATTGTGTCAACAGACATGAAAACAACACTCATCTCATTATACATCTCCATCAGAGCTCTCGGGTGACCAGCTACATGGTTAATGAGCAGTATTTTGAATGGAAACTTTTTTTAAGCAGATCTCAGCAAGGGGCTAAAATATTCTGTAAACCATGTTATAAGCAGGTGCTGTCATCCAGGCTTTCTTTTTACATTTATAGAGCACAAACAGAGTAGATTTAGCATAATTCTTAAGGACCCTAGTATTTTCAGGATGGTCAGTGGACGCTGGCTTCAGCTTAAAGTCATTAGCTGCATTAGTCCCTAACAAGATAGTCAGACTGTCATTTGAAGCACTGAAGCAAGGCACTGACTTCTCTCTAGCTATGAAAGTCCTAGATGGCATCTTTTTCCAATAGAAGGCTGTTTTATCTACATTAAAAATTTCTTGTTTAGGGTAGCCACCTTCATCAATCATTTTAGCTAGATCTTTTTTTTTTTTTTCTTAAAGATGTTATTTGTTTATTAGAGAGGGAGAAAGAGAGAGAGAGGGAGGGAGGGCATGCAAGTGGGGGAAGGGGCAAAGGGAGAGAGAGAATCTTAAGCAGACTCAATGGTGAGCTTGATCTCAAACCCCGAGATCATGACCTGAGCTGAAATCAGGAGTTGGATGCTTGCCCGACTGCGCTGCCCAGGTGCCCCCATCTTAGCCAGATCTTGTGGAGAACCCGCTGCAGCATCTACAACAGCACCTGCTGCTTCACCTTGCACTTCGGTGTTATGGAGTCGGCTTCTTTCCTTAAACCTCACGAACCTACCTCGGCTAGCTTCCAACTTCTCTTCTGCAGCTTCCTCACCGCTCTCAGACTTCATAGAATTGAAGAGAATTAGGGCCTTGCCTTGGATCAGACTTTGGTTTTAAGGGAATGTCTGATCTTCTGTCTAAATCACTAAAACTTTCTCCATATCAGCAATAAGGCTGTTTTGGTTTCTCATCATTTGTGTGCTCACTGGAGGAGCACTTTTTATTTCCTTCAAGAACTTTTCCTCTGCATTTACAATTTGGCAGTTTGATGCATTTTCAGCCTCTCTCAGCTTTCGATGTGCCTTCCTCACTAAGTTTATTATTTCTAGCCTTTGATTTAAAATGAGAGACATGTGACTCTTCCTTTCCTTGAAATATTCAGAGGCCACTGTAGGGTTATTAATTGGCCTAATTAGATATTGTTTTGTCTCGGGGAATAAATAGGGAGGCGTGAGGAGGAAAGACCCAGGGGAATAGCCAGTTGGTGGAGCAGTCAGAACACACACATTTATCGATTAGGTTCACCATCCAATATGGACATGGTTCATGGTGTCCCAAAACAATTCCAACAGTAACGTCAAAGATCACTGGCCACAGATCACCATAACAAATATAGTAATAATGGAAAAGTTTGAAACATTGCAAGAACTACCAGAATGTGACACAGAGACAAGAAGTAAGCAAATGCTGTTGGAAAAATGGTGCCTATAAATTTGTTCAATGTAGGGTTGCCACAAACCTTCAATTTGTAAAAAATGCACTAAATCATAGCCCAATGTAATGAGGTATGCCTGTATACTTCTGTCTCCCTACAAGCATTTCAGAACTCACCCAGAAAAAGGATAATAAAATCCTCTCTGTCAACAATTAGGACGGTACTACAGTATGGTGGATAATGGTATAAGCTTTAGAGCTGGGTTGCCTGGGTTTGAATCCAGCTCTGCCACTTCTTAGCGGTGCAACTTTGGGTAAGTCTACTTCTCTGAGACTCAGTTTTTTTCATCTGTAAAATGGGGGAAATAATGCCAATTGGAGTTGACACGAGGATTAAATGTGTCAATTGACTTGGAGTATTTTAATTGGTACCTAACTCATGATGACTACAATTAATATTAATCACTGCTGTTATTATCATCATTAATATTACTTAATGATAAACAGTGTAAAAGCAATGCATTTAGGTTTGAGGGTCTCATCTCTTAGAAGGAAGTGAAAATTACAGGATATTTTTTTAAAGAGATTATACCTTATTTTTTAAAAAAGATTTATTTACTCATTTCAGAGAGAAAGAATGTGTGTGAGGAAGTGGGGGGAGGGGTGGAGGAAGGGAATCTTTTAAGCAGACTCCCCACTGAGCATGGAGCCTCTTGACACAGGGCCATCCCACAACCTATGAGATCAAGACCCAAACCTAAACCAAGAGTCGAATACCCAACCTACCGAGCCACTCAGACACCCCTAAAATTACAGAATATTTTTTAAGAAGCATTCTAACAGAGGATCTTCTTATTTTTTTTTTTAAACTTTTTATTTATTTATTTGACAGAGATAGAGACAGCCAGCGAGAGAGGGAACACAAGCAGGGGGAGTGGGAGAGGAAGAAGCAGGCTCATAGCAGAGGAGCCTGATGTGGGGCTCGATCCCCTAATGCCGGGATCACGCCCTGAGCCGAAGGCAGACGCTTAACCGCTGTGCCACCCAGGCGCCCCTAACAGAGGATCTTCTTATGTTAGTAAAAAATTTGAATACATATAAATGATACAATGTTTGAAACACTGCTCTGAAATCTAGACAGAAAAAAAATGATTATTTGTTTTGTTTGTGTTTTTTAAAGAATATTTTTAAAAGAAACAGAAAGTATAATAGATACCTGATAAGTTGTCACATAATTGGCATGCGTTCCAGCAAAAATATGTTTGACTTGAAAATCTGCAAGGTCTTAAAGAAAGTATAAATTCATGCTTATTGTATTTAGAAGTAAAAAAAGAAATCTTTTGTTATAAACCTAAAATGCTCTAAAAAAATAGTCTTTAAAAAAACCTGATATATTGGGGTGCCTGGGTGGCTCAGTCGGTTAAGCATCTGACTCTTGATTTTAGCTCAGGTCATGATCTCAGGGTGCTGGGACTGAGCCCCATGTTGGGCTCTGTGTTTAGCATGGAGTCTGCTGTCTCTCTCCCTCTGCTTCCCACCCCCCAACCCCCCCATGCTCTTGTGCATGCTCTCTTTCTCTAAAATAAATAAAATCTTTAAAATAAAATCTGATATAGTACCAAGCTAAATTTGCTTATTTATTGGCAATTTATATTCTTCTAGATGAATTTTTTTTTTAAGATTTTATTTATTTATTAGACAGAGACAGCAAAAGAGGGAACACGAGCAAGGGGAGTGTGAGAGGGAGAACCAGGCTCCCTACCGAGCAGGGAGCCCGATGCAGGGCTAGATCCCAGAACCCTGGGATCATGACCTGAGCCTAAGGCAGATGCTTAACGGCTGAGCCACCCAGGCGCCCCATCTTCTAGATGAATTTTGACTACAAGTACCATAAAAGATTAATTTTGATCAGGTTACATGTTGTATATTCTTAAAATTTTAAGTTTTCATGCACTTGCATAATGAAACCAGGGTGATGTGCTTTAGAAGAGGGTTTTTTTGTTTGTTTGTTTGTTTTTGATTTGATTTTAAGTAATCTCTACACCCAACATGGGGCTCAAACTCAGAGCCCTGAGATCAAGCATCACATACTCCACCGACTGATCCAGACAGATGCCCCTAGAAGAAGTTTGATTAAATATATAAAGCTGAATCTTTCTGATAGTTCATTGACTTGGGATCTTTTTCATATTACCCTAATCTTTAGAAAAAATTACTAAATTCTCCAGGAATCATCGCATAAGAAAAGATGCATATTGTAGAGATTTAAAATAACCGTACAAAAAGAACCACAGTCTATGTACTCTTGTGAAAAGAAGAGAAATAATATTTCTCCTCCAGTGGCATCAATTAAAAAAATCATAGATTAGTGGGACCACTCATACCATTAGCAGAAATCGGGCAGGTGAAGTCAACGTCCTCTGTCAGAGCCTCCGGATGAGTTGGGCTGCTTTTGCAACTTGGTCCGCGACCAAAAGACATTACCTTTCCAGTGGTGTAGACATATGCAAGGGTATGGTAACTGCAAGAGACAGAATATAATGAAGACCAAGGTACTCGCTTTTTGAGAAAGATGATGTCTCCTGACACAAAATAACAGATTTATCTTATACAAAGTACCCAGATGCCTTATCATAATGTCAAGGTGAGATGGTACCAAACGATGTGACTAAACAAATGGTAGGTGAATATTAACTTATTACCAACCTTTAAAGTAGAATATTATTGATGGGTCTTTTCTACCATTTGTGTTTTTTTGTTTTGTTTATTTTATTTATTTGTCAGAGAGTGATAGACAGCACAAGCAAGGAGAGACAGCACAAGGAAGTGGGCAGAAGGGAGAAGCAGGCTCCCTGCTCAGCAAGGAGCCCGATGTGGGAATCAATCCCAGGACCCTATGACTATGACCCCAGCCAAAGGCAGATGCTTAAGGGACTGAGCCACCCCCGTATCCCATACCATTTGTATTTTAAATGTAAGCTTTGTTTTTTATGAATTGGGTAGATAATATTCAGTGTCCTCATAATTGGATTATGCAAAACTCTGAATGCATATGCAAATACGTATTCTCTTCTATTTGCATGAGAATACTTTAAATTTTGTCTTATCAACACAAATAGGCAAACACCATTATTTTTATTTTATTTTATTTTAAATTTATGTATTTAAGAGAGAGAGTGAGCTTGCGTGTGTGCAGGAGCAGGGGGCAGGGCAGAGGGGGAAGGCGAGGAGAGAGAATCTCGGGCAAACTCTGTACTGAGTGCAGAACCCAATGCAGGGTTCAGTGCCACGACCGTGAGATCAGGTCAAGGGTCAGGCACTTACCAACCGAGCCACCCAGGTACCCCACCACCATTTTTATCTTAAACCCTCCTCCCAACCCCCAGCACCTAGTAAGGTGGTCTATACACAGTAGACTTAAAATAAATTCTTACTAAATAAATGAAATGTCTAGAATAAATTAGAAAAAATAGAAAACTTAAACTGTATTTGAAAGAAGTAAATTCAGAAAGGAAAATGATCTATAAAAAGAGTAGACGCATATTTTGGGCTTAGAGGTTTGAGAACATTACTGAGGAGTTTTGTTTTGCTTTGTTTTGTTTTTTTGATGAGCAGCAAAGTTTACTGAACCCTACATAGTACAAAGCGCCCGAAAAAGGAGAGGACCTGGGAGGGCTGTCCTGAGGAGTCATTTCTAAGTAATAAAATATATTTTATTTATTTTTTTATTTATTTATAAGTATATTTCTACTCACACTAAAAACAAACAAACAAACAAAAAACTAGCCCATTACCTTCCACAATCTATCTGTGAAACTAGGCCATCAATTCCTTCCACGAGTTGTGGACCTTCCTTCTCAGCCGTGGGGCTGTGTCCCAGCTGTCCATAGCTATTGCCTCCAAATGTGAACACTTTCCCAGTCTGTTTGAAAAAGAAGGAATCAGACCGATTTCAGATTTAAAAAGTAACTAAAAACTTGAAGATTAAGTATCATCAGAGAACTGTATGAGAGCACTATGTGAAATATAAGCTTTATATGAAGGGGAGGGGTCTTATATTTACTCTTTCTAGTAGTAAACGTAAGTTAACTCGTTAAATGTGAAAAACCGTTGGCATTCATTATAGAATGAATGGATAGACAAATTAATTGGTTCAAGAGTAACACTAACATTTAAGTAGAGGGTTGCTTTATTTCTTTGAGCATTTCTCTGAAAATAATCTTTTTTCAAAAGATTTATTTTTTAGAGAGCGATAGAGTGCATGTGGTGGGGGGAGAAGGGGAGGTGACCTTGGGGTTCTCTCTCTCTCCCTCTCCCGCTGCCCCTGCCCTCCACCCCCTCACCCATGTGCATGCATACTCTCTCTCTAATAAAAAATAATTAAGTAAATAATACAAATTACTTTTGATATTTAGTTTTTATTTTTTTAGCTTATATGAATTTTTTAAATTCAATTAATTAACATACAAGGTATTATTCATTTCAGAGCTAAAGGTCAGTGATTCATTTAGTGTTTAAATAAACATTTCCCACACAAATAGTTTTCAAGTCTGTTCCTTTTGGCTATGGAGAGAATCCATCCCATTGGAATATACTATTTGGCCAGTACAAGAGGAGGCAAACATTTACAAGGCAGGCTCGTAATTGTGCCAAGCAAGAAATGGAACAAAGTAGGTTCTAGTCTTTAATTTGGGTTATTGAAACCTGTAAAAATTACTTTGTTGCTTCTACAGTAATTTTCATCTGTAGAACTACATTATGAATGAATAATTGCTAAAAGGATTAGCTCCTCTATTAATCGTTTTTTAAATCATTTTTAAGATTTTATTTTTACGCAATCTCTACACCCAACGTGGGGCTCGAATTTACAACCCCAAGATCAAGAGTTGCATGCTCTACCAACTGAGCCAAACAGGCACCCCATTAATCTAATTTAGTGGGTATTTAAAAATATTTCCTACAGCTGAAATTAGCTTCTGTTTTAGGATCTTGAAAATGTCATGGTTTATATTTGGTTCATTTCTCCTCTTTAGATATTTGTACATTGAATGGATATATTGAGATATTGATACACGTATTGCCTTCAACAACAGTCAGTACATGTACCTTGTGGTACCATTTCTCAGGAATTAAAAAAAAATAGCAAAGCATTTTAGATTACCTGGGTAAGCACTGCGGTATGCTCATAACCACAGCTGATATAAATCACGCCTAGATTCTTCAGCGCACCAACTGAACGAGGCTTGTGGCTTTGTACTACTGAAAGAAAGCAGAATCTCTACAGTGTAAGACTCAGATTTCATGAGCTTTTACATCTTTTAATATTTTTATCATCTTATAATTCGTTAACATAATTTTTAAAATCAACACTCAGAAGTATTATAAAACAGAGGGGGAAGGCCCTGCTTTGGAAAAGAAAGAAAAACAGTCCCTTAGCATCGATTTCTGAAAACTATTTAATCTTCTGGAACGCCTAAGGCTATTCTCCTAGGAAGGTAAGTTTTAAGACCTTTATTCCCAATAATACTGCCATTATGTTATATTCATTTCTGTCACATAGTAGGTGTTCTGCAAACATGCAATAATAATTGAGACAATTAGAGGACGTCATGTTGACAGAGTTAAGTGAAAGGAGATGTAAGTGCTGACTAAGTGTATGTTAGTTGAATGTAAAGAAGTGAACAGAGGAGGGATAGGGTGCATGGGGAAGACTTCGCAGTGAGTTTGTTTAAGGGTTATCGGACGGACTGTTTGTTTCTCCCGTTAGCGTCTTCTAATCCAGTGGTTCGCAAGCTTGGCTGCACATTGGAATAAACTGTGGAATCTTTCATAATGACCGATGCCTGGCTTCCATCCCCAGACATTCTGATACTGGGTATGGGGTCTAACTTGGGCGCTGGGATTTTTAAATGCTCTTAAGGTAGACAAAATAAGGGGCTTCAAAGACATCTGTGTCCTTCCCCAGAGGCTGTGGATATGTTAGGTTACAGGGCAAAGAGGAGTTAATGAGGCAAATGGAATTAAAGTTGCTAATCTGTTGACCTGAAAATAAGGAGGTTAACCTGGATTATCTGGGTGGGCGCAATGTAATTACAAGGGTCCTTTAACTGAGGAGGAGGGAGGCAGAAGAATCACTGTCAGAGTAACGTGACCTGAGGAAGACTTCGCCAGCCAGTGCTGACTCTGAAGAGGGGCCCGTGAGTCAAGGAATGCAGGTGGACTCTAGAAGGGGGAAAAGACAACGGTGCCGTGCCCATCCCCACCCCCTACTCGGCTGTCCCGAAGCCTCCAGAAAGGAACACAGCCCTGCTGACACCTTGATTTTAGCCCACTGAGACCTGCATCAAACTTCTGACCACCAGAACTATAAGATAAGAAATTTGTGTTGTTTGAAGCCATAAGTTTGTGGTAATATATTACAGTGGCAGTTAAAAATTAAGATGGCTCCCAAGGTGATTCTAATGTATCACAAAGTTTGGGAATCACTGCTCTTATTGTTGAGAGTCCCCTTTGCAGAGCTGGTCTTTCAACTGGAAAGAATGATTTACTGCAAGAAGAAGGCTCTCTCATTACCTGGGACATTATTCTGGCGGAGGGCCAGCTGCCCTGCATTGTTGCTTCCCCAGCCAAATGAAGCTCCAGAGAGAGACAGGGCGAAGCTGTGGGCCCCGCCTGCAGCCACCTGAGTGAGGGGGATGCCATCCAGGGACCTCACCCTCTGCGGGCTGGCTTGGGAGGGGCACTCCTTCCCCAGGCCCAGCTGCCCATGGCTGTTACTTCCCCATGAAAACACTTGGCCACCTACAAAAATAAAGCAGAGAAATTCAGAATTGCAAGCATACTGGAATACCAAATTCAAGTAGAAACTACCACCCTCACTCTAAAAGTCTTAAATAACTAAAATAGGGATAAAAGAGGTTAGAGTATTCTGACTAAAAGCAAGGAGGATGGTCAGGAACACCTTCAAAAGTCCCTTCCAACAACATCCGCTCCTCTTCTCCCTCCAGTTAAGGGCAACTCTGGTCTTTCAGCTGCTCAGACCAGAAATCTTGGAGTCATCCTTGACTCCCTTCTTCCTTTTCCATCCATCAGCCTAGCAAATCCTAAAGTCGCTATCTTTAAAATGTGTCAGGAATCTGACCACCTCTCACCTCTCCAGGGTTACCACCTTAGCGTCCAAGCCACTGTCACTTTTCTCCTGGACATTTACAACAGCCCCTCACTGGGCTCCCAGAGTTCATCTTTGTCTGTTTTCCAAAGAGCAGCCGGGGTGCTCTCTTAAAAAAAATAAGTCAGACTGAACCCTCTAGGAATTTGCTGTCTTACTCAATAAAAGGCCAATTCTCACCACAGCTCACAAGCCCCAGGTCACCAGTATTCCCCATGACACATCTCAGACGTTTCCAGAGAGCCTGCTGTTCCTGAGCATACCGCTGAGCACGCCGCTACCTCACTGCCTTTGCACGTGGATCATACCTCTGGCCTTAGCGTTACGTCTCCGTCCCTCCCTTCTTTTGGTCTCTGCTCACCAAGTTTCCCTAACACCTTTCTTAGAAGAGAAGGATTCCTTTCCTCCACTCAAGTACTTGCTCCCCTCCCCTTACCTGGCCTCACTTTCCTTCATACCCTTACCTCTGTTACATGACATAATTATTTGTCTGTGTGTTTAAGGCTTACTTCCCCTACACACCCCCCAGAATATAAGCTCCAGGAAAGCAAAGTATTGGGTTTGTTCACTGCTATATCCTCTTTGCTGGAAACATAGGCACTAAAAAAATATTTGTGGAATGACTCCATGGGAGAAAAAGACCATCAACATTGTATGTTGAATTTGACCAGAGATGGATAATTTACATGAGATCAAAAATCAAGATCTTTAATGCTTCATTGTTTACCCAGAAAAATGCTAACATAGTTCAGATTTTTACGTTATTATATTTAATTTTTCTTTTTTAACTCTTCTAAAGTTATTTCTACCATTGAAAACTATTTCTGGGGCGCCAGGGTGGCTCAGATACTTAAGCGTCTGCCTTCAGCTGAGGTCATGATCCCAGGGTCTTGGGATAGAGCCCCGCATCGGGCTCCCTGCTCGGTGGGGAGCCTGCTTCTCCCTCTCCTAATGCTCCCCCTGCTTGTGCTCTCTCGCTCTGTCAAATAAATAAATAAAATCTTTAAAAAAAAAATATCTCTGAGGGCCCACTGCACAATGTCAAACTCATTTGAAGGTCTATGAGAGCTCACAGTTCACCATAGCAAATGTACTGGGTACCTGGGCTCCACACAACCTTCAGTCCAGACCAATATAAAGACAAATCAATACCCCGGGGGAATAATTCAAGCTATTTCAATAATTAAGAAGAAGGAAAGGAAGGAAGGAAGAAAGACTAATATTTCTTCTACCGCTGCTATCTGCTATGGACTGTACAGGATATATTGTGTTCGTTCTTTCACTGAATCTTCTAACCACCCCATAAGGTAGGCATCAGTACTCCTACAGATGAGAAGGAGTAGATCAAATCTCTGGAAATGGTAGGAAAGAATTCTACAATAGCCACAGGATTACGCTATGGTCTCATGGCCCGAGTGGTACAGCGGTTAAGTGCTTAGGGTTGGGATGTAAACAAGTGTAGGTTCAAATCTCACTTCTGTTTCTTAGTGTGCGACCTTGGGCAAATCACGGAAAGTCTCTGAGCCCAAATTTCCTCATTTCCAAATAATGCGTGGCTTCTGTGTTAGTTAAGTGATTTCATGAGATTACAGGCGAAAAGCACCTCATATAGTGGATGGCGCACAGAAGCCAACCAGGAAATGTCCGGAGCCCCTGTGGTGCGGCTGCAGTGAGCATATGATATCACCTGGGGGACATGCAAATGTTACGTGTCTCTGGACGGCATTCACAGTATGCCACCCCAAAATATGCCACTCTGGCATAAGGATTATTTTGAGCTGAAGGCAACTGAGAATCCACACATGTGGGAAAAGTTCTCTGCCCTCCTCTTATCCACCCAAAAGCAAGGTATATATTTCCCTTTGTGAAGGTGTCCTCTTCTCCTGCACCCGGGATGGGGCAGTGACTCATCCCCATAGATGGAGAGTCTGCCGCAACATGAGTCTTCACAAATAACCCTTAATAAAATAACTCTTATCTTCCCTTAGTTTCTCCCGTGTATTTCCAAGTCCCATGTATTTCCCTACGATCGATCATCCTGCAAAGCCCAAATCTTTCCCTCATTAAAATGGTTCATAAGCTCCCAAGTCTAAACACTTCTTGAGTTTCACTTCTTTTCTGTAAACTTCTGTGCATGAAAATATTAATAACACTGGTGTGCCTTGTCTCTTATCAATCTGTCTTTTGTTACTTAAATTTGCGGACTCTCAGGTACTGAACCAAAGAGGATAAGAAAAAGGTTTTCTTCTGCAACACTTTGCACTGAAACATTTTGACTGATGCTGGACAAAGGATGGGGATGTTAGTAGAAAAAATGTAAAGTCATAATTTTCATATCTTGACTTTTTTCTTTGATCTTGGTAAAAAAGACAAATAGAGGGGCGCCTGGGTGGCTCAGTCATTGAGCGTCTGCCTTCAGCTCAGGTCGTGGTCTCGGAGTCCTGTGATCGAGCCCTGCATCAGGCTCCCTGCTTGGCGGGAGGCCTGCTTCTCCCCCTGCTTCTCCCTCTCCCCTGCCTGTTGCTCCCCTCTGTCAAATAAATAAAATCTTAAAAAAAAAAAAAAAAGAAAAGACAAACAGACCTTCGTCTGAGTTTCCTGGTATATACAACCATTCAGCATAAAGGGCAAAGTTCTGGATAAAACCACTACTAAATTCTGAGAGAGTTAGAGCAGGTCATGCGAACAGAGATGACCCTTTATGGCACTGATATGAATTAAGCACTACTTAGAGTATAATAAGAACAGAGAAAATAGAAAAAAAAAAAAAAAGAAGAACAATACAGCTTATGAAATCTAAAGCATTAAAAAAAACTTCTAAATGCCTTAAAATGAGCCCCAGTACATTAAAAATCAACAGGCATCATTCATATGCAAAAAAATTACTTTGAAATGACACTTGAAAGATTCCAAAACCCTTATTTTACCTTCTGATAATGCCAGGGAGTGGTAGTGTCCACAGGAAACTTGTATAATTTTTATACCAGTCAGAGTTTTTATCTTCCTGTAATACAAATGATACAAAATCTATTAATCCTTCTTTGGAGTGGCTCACCACGTGAACTACAGATATTAGAACCATCCCAGGTAATACATTTGGTTTAGGGAAATAACGTTCTCTTCCTTTCTTTCCTTTTTTCTTTTCTTTTTAAACTGGGCTGTTTTAATGTTTTTTACCATAGAATAAATAGTTCTCTGGATGACTGCAGATACGTAAGGCTGTTTGGTAGTATTCAGAAGCACCACAGTAATGGTGATTTTCCTGATTGGCATGTCATCTTCAGTAATTTTAGGGAGTTACTTGTCTGAAACTGCTGTCAAACCAACAAGTCTGCATTTACGCATCCATCATTTTCAGGATTGTTGGTAACCTGGGCATATTTCCCCCAGAAATAACTTTATTTTCTTATTTTTCTGTAGTACCCTTATTCCAAAGCCCTCAAACTATTTTTAACATGACCTCAACATGTGTAAAGGTACAGAGCAGAATCCAAACACTTATAATACAAAAGTGATTTTTATTAGTCTTTTAACGCAGTATATAATGTACTAACTTTTGCTCTATACTTATTGGCTTAAAAGAAAAATTTCTTCATGCACATATGACACAGGACTTTAGAATTTATAAAACACTGCTATTTATATCACCTGATTTAAGCCCTATGTGATAAAGAAATCATTAGGTTGAATCCTATTAAATCACCATTTTTGTGGATCAAAAACCTAACTATCAGCACTTTCAAATGGTTGAACCCAGGAGAACTCAGAGTTCTGGTTTGCTCTAGGGAATCACGCTGTAGGTATCATGTTATAGAACTAGACTCAAACCTTCGTCTTTTCATTCCAAGTTCAACGTTTGTCCCCCAAAAGCCACAGCACTCTCTTACACAATTAAAAACCAGAAGAGGTAACAAAAAGTAACTTCCAAGTATTAAAAATCATGCTTTTAAAAATTCTTAAACATGTAATTCATGAACACACAATTCAGACTGCTTGTCATACCATTTGTCCTAGGAAGCTGTTTGTGAGAAAATGATTCTCGCCCTATCTTACTACATAAAATATTAGGATCCAGTGGCTTAAGACAGACCAAAAGGTTGTGTGGAGAGGAAAACTTCCTCTTCCAGTTTGGATCCTGTCAATATGGGACGAGCAAATTAACTGACAATAGACAAATTAACAGGAGAAAAAACAAGGCTTATTTACATGTACAGAGGGGAGCTCCTAGTAATGGAAAATTTGTGGAATCACCTTAAATATATCAACTTAGCAAAAGGAGAGGATTTAGGACTTCAATAGAAGTGTATGGAAAATTCCATAAGGTTTTTTGATGTTGATTGGGCGGTCTGTCTTCACAGCAACTCAATTCAAAAGAAACTCCCTCCAAGCTGTTAATGGCAGCTGTTTTTTCAAGGAGATTTTGCTTTAGTCAGAAAGGAAGTTCAAATAAGATTTCTTTCTGTATCTTCTATTTAATGTTTTTACTTTAAAATAATATTTATTTTATTTGTATTGATATTTTATGTTTATTTTATATTTTATATATATTTTATAGTGATTGATTTACCGAGTGGGCCCCCACAGTTATTTCCAATACATAAGACTTAGATCAAAGGGTCACATGTTCTCATTTCAAATGCCCTGCCCTTCTCCTTCACAGGACTCTAATTAAGTAATAACTGGTGTTAGAAGTTTTTTCCTGCCTCATTCTCTCACTACACTACAATCGTTGAGGCTGGGGACCGTGTTTGCCATAATCATCTTTGTACTCTGACATCTTGCATAGTGCCTAGCACATGAAACTGAAAAACACTGGATGAATGAATGAATGTATGGAAATACTTACGTAGGTATAAGATTTATTTCCTTGAATTCTCCAACTCCCAGTTGCCCTTCAGAACCAGCCCCCCATGCAAAGACCCTTCCTTTGTAACAGACAGCAAGAGAGTGTTCCTTTCCACAGCTCACGAGATCAACACGTAGGTTGTCCAATGTCCGAATTCGTTCTTCAGGAACAAAAACAAAACAAAACACCTCAGAAGATTATTAATTTAACAGCAAGTTTAAGACAACAAGTTTACTTTCTTCAAAAAGAAGGGTCACTTGGATTTCTCATCTTTCCCAATGGACTTTTAAATCAGGGCCTGACATCCACACTAAAGGTGTGAAGGAAAGAAGCTCAATGCGTGTTACGCTGTCTGTATGGGAATATGGTTGCTATTCAAAGGATGAGTTTCATGGAGGAGGGGAACTTGTAGGAACTATGATACTTGCCCTAACATTTCTCTATGATGATGGTAGCAAAACAAAAGGAGACAGAGAGGAGATGGAACAGCCTCCACTCTACTCTTCTGACTTCCCAGCCCTGAGCAGTGAGAATAGTTAATCCCTTGCTCAGGAGGAAAGGGGCAGGGAGCCTTCCCCATGAATGTGAGAGGCAGAAGCCAGATCCTCTCACAAAGAATCCAGTAATATGCCTCTAATGAGCCAAAGGTACCCACAAATGAAAACCTGATCATTATAGCATGATCCCTATAAGTGAATCTGAACTATTTTCCCAAAGTGTTTGTGTCTGAATTATTAGAGGGTTTGAGTTAAATATATCACTACTAGTAAAGTTTTTGCTAACACTTGTGTTTTCTTTTTTTAAACCTTTGTGATCTTAGCCTTTTCAATGATTTATTTTCAAACTATGGAATAAGAAAAAATGTCCCAAAGATTGATACACTCATGAAGGTAGAGACTGGTACCACATTCCTAGAGAACAGTTTGGCATCAAGTATCATGTTGCCCCTCATCTCCACCTAAAGGGGATCAGGATATGCCACCCCAAAATATGCCACTTTGGCAGAAGGATTATTTTGAGCTGAAGGCAAATGAAAACCAACAGATGTAGGAAGAGTTCTCTGCCTTCCCCTCATTCACCTAAAAGTAGGGCATGAATTTCCCTTGTAAAAGTATCACTGGAGTTGGCACTGAGATGAGTCTGCATAGACAACTCTTACCAAAATAATCCTTATCTTCCATTAGTCTCCCCCATATATTTGTATGTCACTTTCCCACAACTGATCATCCTTCAAAGCCCAAACTCCCTTTTCTTTGCTAAAATGCAGTATAAGTCCCCAAAGGTTGAGTTTCCCTTTTTTCCTGCAAACTCCTGTGCACATTAAATATTAATAAAATTGTATAATTTTTCCTCTTGTCAATCTTTGTCTGCTTAGTCTGCAGGCCTTCAGAACAAGAACTAAGAGGGTAGAGGAGAAGTTTTCCCTCCCAGACACAACTCTTAGGATTTTTTCAAGTAAGTAATCAGAAATTTGGTCAAATAATGGCAATCATCAGAAATTTGGTCAAATAATGGCAATCACAGTATTATTTATAAAAGTCCCTAATGAGGAAAAAACCTAATTTCCACCAAAGAAGAATAATTAAATCGTACTGTCAAAGCCTGGAATGTTTTGCAACAATTTAAAATGTATCTAAAAAAAATACATAATAAAAAGACAATATTTTCACGATATTAAGTTTCGTTAAGAGCGCAATTTATAGAGTTGTAGAAATACTGTGTATATAAAACTATATAATGACATGCTTTTATTAAAATAAATGTATAATAGAAATAAAACAAAAAATAAATACATCAAAATATTAGTAGTCTTTGGGTATTGGAATTATAGGCAATTTCTTTACTGTGTTTCTGTAATAATCAGTAATGGTAATAATAGTATACTTTTTTTTAATTTTAAGAAAAAAGATGCTCTGGGGTATTTATGAGAGAGTTAGAGATGTCCCACCCATGAACCACGTTTGGAAGGTCGCTCTGTTCCAGATAGATAGCACAGGTAGGGGCTGGTCTAGAAAGACTTAGGGGGAGGGACCACGTCTCTTCAAAGGAGCGCTGTCCAGTTAGGTTCCGCTCTCAGTTTCGCTTTTAAGATGAACTGGAAATCGAAACAAACTGCGCTTCTGGAAAACGAAACTGACCAACTCGCGCGCACGGAGCGCGGATCATCGTTTCGCAGTATCCTGGGGCCCAGCGGTCCGGGCGCCCCCTGCCCCGCACCTTAGTCCCGCACTCACTCGGGTGCTCATCGCGCTGCACGCCCTTCCGCCCCAGCTGGCCCTGGCTGTTGTCCCCGCACGAGTGCAGCTCTCCGTTGCTCAGCAGCAGCAGCGAATGGCGCTCCCCGGAGGCCGCCTGTAGCAGCTCGGCGTCGGCCCGGCCGGCCTGCCTCCGGCGCAGAGGTCCCCGAGGGCTGGTGCCCCAGCACAGGTACATCCCGCTCCCGCGCCCCGCCGCCTGCGCCTGGTGTGTCCGCGCTGCCGGACCGGCGCTCAGAGGCTAGTGGCAGCTGTGTGCTGATGCGCAGAAACCGGGAAGCCAGGTGGACCATCCCGGCTCTGATCTCACTTGGAGGCCAACGCCCCCCGCCCCACCCGCAGCAGCGCCGCCCTGGCACCCTTAGTCATCCTGACGCCCCGGCCAATGGCTTTTGGAGCTCAAAGGTGAGCAGCCAGTGCTGAGGAGTAGAGGGGGGCTCAAGAGGAAGAGCTCCTGGATTTACTGACATACTAGCTAAGCAGCTTATGAGCTGTGTGACTTTGGGCAAGTTATTTGACGAAGCTGTGCCTCAGCTACCATGTCAATGAAATGTGGACAGTAATGCAGCAAATCTAACGTTAGGGTAATTTAACAGATAATGCATGCTGCTAGAATAATGCCTGGAGTGCTTAGGGTGCTTAATAAAAGCGTCTGAGTGCCTACCCTTTTTCTCTAGGCTCTTTTGGCAGTGGAAATGCAAAATGCTCATGGGACTAACATTCTATTTGTAAAGAGGTAACTACTTAGTATAATGTCAAGTGGCAACACGAAGAAAAATAACACAGTAAAGTAATAGAGGGTGAGGGTATAGGAACTTTTTAAAAAAAGATTTTATTTATTTGAGGGAGTGAAAGAGAGAGACAACACAATCAGGGGACAAGGGCAGAGGGAGAGAGGGAAGCAGGCTCCCCGAGGAGCAGGGAGCCCCACGTGGGGCTGGATCCCAGGACCCTGGGATCATGACCTGAGTGGAAGGCAGACGCTTAACTGACTGAGCCACCCAGGCGACCCAGGAACTTGTGTTTTTTTAATAAGATTTCAGGGAACACTTCTTAGATGAAGTGACATTTGAGCAGAGAGCCCAGGGGACATGGAAAATGAGAGAATGTGTCATGCGCATGTCTAAAGGGTGAAGGAGAGCAGTCGGAAACTTTTGAACAGAGAAGTGACATGATCTGACTTGAGTTTTAAATGATTCATTCTTGGCTTCGATGTAGGATATAACAGAACAAAAATGGGGGTGCCTGGGTGGCTCAGTCATTAGGCATCTGCCTTCAGCTCAGTTTGTGATCCCCGGTCCTGGGGTAAGCCCCGCATCAGGGGAGCCTGCTTCTCCCTCTCCCTCTGCCTGCTGCTCCCCCTACTTGTGCTCACTCCAGAGCGCTGTTTCTCTGTCAAATCAATCAATCAATCAATCAATCTTTCCAAAAAAAGAACAAAAATGGAAGTAGAAAAGCCAATTAGGAGAAGCTGCTGTAGGAGGCCAGGTCTGAAGGATGATCTTGGGACTAGGGCAACACCCTAGAAGGGAGGAGAACAAATGATCACATTGAAGCTGTTTTGAAGGAGTCCACAGATTTGCTGATAGGTTAGAAATAGGAGGAAACAAAGAAAGGGATTAAGATTATTCCAAGGTTGGCCTGAGCAACGGGGTGAACAGTGGTTCCATTTCCTGGGATGTGGAACCCTGAGGGAGGCTCCATGTTGGGGCTGGTGGATCAGGAACCCAGTCTGGTAATAACTGTAAGATGCTTGTTATATAAGGAGGCAATAAGATCAACCATTTTGGAGTTGTGCAGAGAAGTCAAGGGGGAGTCATAAAATTGGGAATCCTCAGTGTAGAAATGAGAAATCAGTCATGACATGGCTGGATGAGATCACTGGGTGGGAGGTAAATATGGCTAGCATGTAACAGAGAACCGATGCTGGGAGAAAACCAGGAAGGGTGGTGTGTAGTAAGCAGGTGAAGAACAAGGAAATGATCTTTTTTTCTTTTTTCTTTTTTTTTTTCAAGAGAAGTAGAGGGGGAAGAGAGGGAGAGAGAGAGAAAATCTTTTTTTTCTTTTTAAAGTTTTATTTATTTGAGAGAGGGAGCATGCACACGTGTGAGTGGGGGACAGGCAGAGGGAGAGGAAGAAAGAGAATCCCAAGCAGACTCCTCCTGAGTGCAGAGTCTGATGTGGGACTCTATCCCACGACCCATGAGATCGTGACCTGAGCCCAAATCACAAGTCGGACTCTTAACTGAGTGAGCCACCCAGGTGCCCCATATTAAATATTTCTTTAAAACAAATCAACTGGAGAGCTAACATGTAAACTGTGTCGCCACCACCTAGTACTGCGTCTGACACGTAAAAAGAACTCAATAGGGAGCCTGAGTGGCTCAGTCGGTTGGGTGGCTGACTCTTGATTTCGGGTAGGGTCATGGTCTCCGGGTCCTGGAACTGAGCCACCCGTCAGGCTCTGTGCTCAGTGGGGAGTCTGCTTCAGGATTTGCTCTGTCCCTCTGTCCCTCCCTCTGCTGGCACACACACTCTCTCTCTAGAACAAATAAATCTTTAAAAAAGGTAAAAAATAAAAAAAAGAACTCAATAAATTGTTAGTGAGGTAAGTGAATAAAATGCAAATTAAAGAAGCTGATGATAATTTTATTGCTTGAGAAAGATTAGTTCTCAATTCTGTGTTCATGCACTTGAAAATGGTAGCTCCATTTATTGAATGTTTACCATGTGTTGGCTATTTTATATAAAACATCTAATTTAGGGGCTCCTGGGAGGCTCAGTCAGTTAAGCAATGGATTCTTGGTTTCGGCTGGGGTCGTGATCTCATGGGTCGTGGGACTGAGCCCCACGTTGGGCTCCCCACTCAGTGGGGCAGCTGCTTGCAGGTTCTCTCCCTCGGTCCCTCCTCCCACTCTTGCGCAAGTGGTCTCTCTCTCTCTCTCAAATAAATAAATCTTTTAAAAAATATCTAATTTAGTTCTTTCCTCACTTAGCCCAGTTAAGATTCTTTTGGTTGCAAGTGACAGAAAATATGACCTAAGCTCATTTAAGCAAAAGGGAAATTTACTGTAGATTGCACTACTATTATTAAGAAACATTTGAGTTGCCTCTCTGCCCTATGGCATCAAGCTTGCGCACGAGATTTTGTTTTGACCAATGGTATGCAAGCAGAGGGTTTAAGGGGCAATTCTTATTTTTCCTACTCTCTTTTTCCTCTATTACAACAACTGGTGATTTTCCAGATAGTGACTGCTCCATCATCCTGGGTCCCAGATTAGAACCAACAGCCTAGTAGAGTTGCAGCTAATTTATGTAATGTAAGTGAGAAATCAGTCTTTGTTAAGTCCCTGAGCTTTGGAGACGTGTTATTGCACAGACAGCATAACTTAGCTTCTTCCGACAGTCACATAACTAGAAAGTCCATCGGTATGGCTGACTTAGGGATTGCTGTCAACTAGGACTTAATGTCAGGGCGCCTGGCTGGCGTATGACTCTCAATCTCGGGGTGGTGAGTTTGAGTCCCACATTGGCTGTAGAGATTACTTAAAAATCAAATCTTATAAAGAAAACAAGGGCTCAATGTCCTAATGACTCCATGTCTCTGTATCTCTAGCTCTGAGGGCTTCCTCTTCTAGCTCCACACAGTGTACTCCAGAGTCGGAATCTCCTTAGCGGCAGCAAGAGAGTTAGGACAGCTCTAAGCTGTATACCCAGCTCGCAGCTTCACAGTCTTGGAGAATCTGGTGTTTAGTCGTGATGCTCTCACATGTACACCGCATGTGCAGCCCTGGGCCCATCACTGTGGACGCCAGGAGATGGAGTCAGTCACCTGACGGATGTGTCCACAAGGAGGGGATGGAACCTCACCCAAGCACTTATTCTGAGTGAGGAGTAGGCAGATTCCAAAATGAAAGCTGGCCATGTTGCTGGAAGAAGTGGGGAACGGATGCTAAGGAGGTAAGCAAGAGATATTTTCTGTATCATGTATCAATCATGTAAAATAAATATTATTATTCCCATTTTGTGGGTAAGGAACCAATGCTCAGAGAATTTGGGTAGCTTGCTTGAAGTTACATGGCATGTAAGTGGCAAGGTAATAACTTGTCAATTTGACTAGAAAGCCTATTTTTATTTATTTATTTTTAAAGATTTTCTTTATTCATTTGAGAGAGAGAGAGGGAACACAAGCAGGGGGAGCAGCAGAGGGAGAGGGAGAAGCAGACTCCCCGCTGAGCAAGGAGCCCTATGCAGGGCTCGATCCCAGGACTCCGAGATCATGACCTGAGCCAAAGGCAGACGCTTAACTGACTGAGCCACCAGGTGCCTCCTATTTTTCTTTTTTACTAATTTTTCCCTCACAGTGATTTCTGGAAGACAGGAGAATGAGAAAGGGGAAGAAAATAACATTTCCTAACAACCTACCACATGCCAGTTTCTCTCACAATAGATTTCCCCATGAAAGCTTTGCAACCGCCCTGTAGGGTCCACATGTGTCCTACTGTACAGATGGGAATAACTCAAGCCTCAGGACATCTTAGTGACCTGCTCAAGGTAAATAGTAAGATAGATGGGAAAGCCCAGATTTAAATCACACCTTTCTCTATGCCCTTTCTACCAAACAACACTGACTCAAAGTGAAGAGAGAAGGATGTTACAAAGAATGAGAGAATATGAACCTCAGAAGGTCATCACAGAGCAAACAGGGCCGAGGAAAGACAATGAACCAGTCAGGAGGGGTGAAAATAGGCCTGAAGTCAATCCCTGATGACCAGCAGGAAGGACATGTGAGAAGAGGTAGGGACGTTGCAATTGCATTGCTTTCCTCTGCCATCCTCTTCTCAGGCTCACTTCTGCTTTAGCCTCCAGGTTTCTGAGTTCACTGTCCATCCTCTATGCTACTTGGCTGAGACAGCTCCTAGACTGGACAAATGGAAAACAGAACACGCTCCATAGATTAGCTCAGTTTGTGATTACATCCCAACTGCCATCTCAATTACTGACAGGTACCTCCCTGGCCAATGTCAAGTGGTTCTTCACAAATGGACAAGACAGTTAGAATAGCCGGTATAAGTCAGTTGGAGAAAAAACTGACCTACCTGTCAGAATGCCTACAATTAACAAGGAACAAGGTGTTGGCAAAGACAAGGAACAAGGTGTTGGCAAAGATGTGGAGAAAGAGGAACCCTTTTGCACTGTTGGTGGGAATGCAAGCTGGTGCAGCCGCTATGGAAAAGAGTATGGAGGTTCCTCAAGATGTTAAAAATAGAACTACCCTATGATCCAGCAATTGTACTACTAGGTATTTACCCAAAGAACACTAAGTCAAAGGGACACATGCACCCCGATGTTTATAGCAGCATTGTCAACAATAGCCAAATTATGGAAGCAGCCCAAGTGTCCACTGACTGACAAATGGATAAGGAAGATGTACACACACACACACACACTGGAATATTACTCAGCCATAAAACAGAATGAAATCTTGACACTTCCACAACATGGATGGAGCCAGAGAGTATTATGCTAAGTGAAATTGTCAAAGAAAGACAAATGCCATATGATTTCACTTATATTTGGAATTTAAGAAACAAAACAAACAAGCAAAGGGAAAAAGAGAGAGAGAGAGAGGCAAACCAAGAAACAGATTCTTTTTTTTTTCATAATAATATTTTTATTTTGTTATTCACCATACAGTACATCCCTGGTTTTTGATGTAAAGTTCGATGATTCATTAGTTGCGTATAACACCCAGTGCACCATGCAATACGTGCCCTCCTTACTACCCATCACCGGTCTATCCCAACCCCCCACCCCCCTCCCCTCTGAGGCCCTCAGTTTGTTTCTCATAGTCCATAGTCTCTCATGCTTCATTCCCCTTCTGATCACCCCCCCCTTTCTTTATCCCTTTCTTCCCCTACCGATCTTCCCAGTTCTTATGTTCCATAGATGAGAGAAATCATATGATACTTGTCTTTCTCTGCTTGACTTATTTCACTTAGTATTATCTCCTCCAGTGCCGTCCATGTTGCAGCAAATGTTGAGAACTCGTTCTTTCTGATAGCTGAGTAATATTCCATTGTATATATGGACCACATCTTCTTAATCCAGTCATCCGTTGAAGGGCATCTCGGTTCCTTCCATGATTTAGCTTTGTGGACAATGCTGCTATGAACATTGGGGTGCATATGGCCCTTCTCTTCACTACGTCTGTATCTTTGGGGTAAATACCCAGTAGTGCAATGGCTGAGTCATAGGGTAGCTCAATTTTTAACTTTTTAAGGGACCTCCACACTGTATTCCAGAGTGGCTGTACCAACTTGCATTCCCACCAACAGTGTAGGAGGGATCCCCTTTCTCCACATCCTCTCCAACAATTGTTGTTTCTTGCCTTGTCAATTTTTGCCATTCTAACTGGCATAAGGTGGTATCTTAGTGTGGTTTTGATATGAATTTCCCTGATGGCTAATGATTTTGAACATTTTTTCATGTGTCTGTTAGCCATTTGTATGTCCAAGAAACAGATTCTTAACTACAGAAGACAAACTGCTGGTTACCAGAGGGGAGGGGGAATGTGTTAAATAGGTGATGGGGATTAAGGAGCGCACTTGCTGTGATGAGCACTGGGTGTTGTATGGAAGTGCGGAATCACTATATTGTACACCTGAAACTAATATTACACTGTATGTTAACTAACTGGAATTTAAATAAAAATTTAACCCCCCCCCCCGAAAAAAACAAAAAAGCTGACCTACCCAAACCCTGATGTTTCAGTTTCCCTATAGATAAGAAGTGGTAGTTTTGATTTTTAACTCTAGATGGCAGTATTAGTAAACTTGATCTCTTTTCTTTAATGGTAGCAACCATTTTTCATGGTTGGCTGACTTATGGTTGACATCTCTTCTCTATAGGTAGTCCTACAAGTATTCATAAGGATTTTAATGATTTTCTTTCTCATGCTCATTGAAAGATATTGGTACTTAACTTACTCAGAAAAAAAAAGGTATACTCACATGTTATCCTATTATTACTATAATTGTCATTCTAACACATTGCATTGTAACACTAGCAATCTCAGAGCACCACAACATAGCCCTGAACTGGGAAAAAAGAGGAAAAGTGCCTCTAATCCTAGAAGTGGTTGCCACTCAAGCCAGGGGCTTCAAAACATGTAACTCAGTAACACATAGAGGGTTGCCCAAGAATTGTATTTGGTTTTGTTTTTTTTTTTTAATTTTATTTATTTATTTTGGGGGGGGGGAGCAGGAAAGGGGGAAGGAACAGAAGGAGAGAGAGAAGCAGACTCCCCACTGAGCAGAGAGCCTGACATGGGGTTTAATCCCAGGACCCCCAGATCATGACCCGAGAAGGCAGACACTTAAATGACTGAGCCACCCAGACGCCCCACCAAGAATTGTATTTGAAACACAGTTTAACTTAATTTGTTAACCTATGTGAACTAGTCCAGCTTTACCTATAAATTAGGATTAGTTTCATCTGCATATAATAAAGCGGCCAAATAGTAATGGTTTAAATACAGAGTAATGGTTAAAATACAAAGTATTTCTCTCACACACAAAAAGCCCTGAAGTGAGCAGTCAGGGGCTTCCATGGCAGCTCCATTATTTTTCAGGAACTCAGGCACCTTCTATCTGCTTCCTTAGAGAACTGAATTTCTACCTCATGTTCCAAGATGACTGCTGGAGTTCTAACTGTCACAGCTGTTTTCTCTGCAGCTTGGAAGGAGAAATGAGGTTGCTTCCCTAAATCCCATACGACATTTCTGCATGCATCTGATTAACCAAAACTTCTTTAGACGGCTATAGTAGTGGCAGAAGCTGCTGGAAAATGTAGTTTTTAGCCGAGTACCTTATAACCTCAGATAAAAATGGGATTCTGTTACCAAGGAAGAAGGAGAGAAGATAATTGGTAGCAACAGTCTCTCCACAAGTACCAAGAAATTTGAGACTTTGGTGCAAACATACATGGCAGACAGAACACACTTGGGTGTGTGGCCAGTGACGTCGGCCACTCAGGGCTCAGCTCTCAGAAGGCCCTGAGCTTAGTTTAATGCTCTGCTGTCATTATCTAGAAATTCTTAACAGCTTTATGTTTGAATTTGTGTTTCATGAGTGAAATCTGGTGGAACAGGGAGCGTGCAAGTGAGCAGAGATGTGTGCAGTAGGTGTGCTATTTCTTGCCGCCCTATTTGCGTATAGTGTTTGAGATGCACCATGAACACAGACTTCCATTGTGTTCACCATGTGTGGGAGATCGATGAGACCCAAAGCTAGTACAAGGTAAGCAGGTTGCATATACAAACGAGTAAACAAGGACACTCCTTGTGGCCACACTTGCTGTCGGGACCAGAATTTGGGCTTCCAACACAGAAAGAAGGTAACCGCATTCTAAGAAACACAAGCAAGCAAGAAACCCTCTCACACCCTTTCTTACTCCTCTTACTTCTCAGTATTAGCCAACCACTTATGCTGAAATTAAAGACACAGAAAGAATAGGAAAGACAGGGCAATCCATAATTTCTTTTCTTTTCAGTCCTTCCTTATCGTTAGGCCGAAATTAGAGACTGGTAGAATATATAGGTACCGAGAAGTGGAATAAAATGATTGAGCTAGTTTTTTTCAGTGTTTCCTCAGTTCTGATAAAGATGAAATACGCATGCATACAAGAGCTATAAAATATGAACTGCATAATTTTGATGATTTTGCGTTCAAATTAAATGCTAACATTTGCAGGGTGCCTGGCCGTCTCAGTCGGGGCATGCACCTCTTGAGCCTGGTGTTGTGAGTTCCAGCCCCACATTGGAAGTACAGATTATGTAGAAATAAAATCTTTTAAAAAATGTTGACATTTGCATTTAAAACTGGCATTGCACAACGTAAAGATTAATGGTAAAATTCATGCTAATAATTTAAAATTCTGATTTCCTTTTCTTTTTTTAAAAGCTTTTTATTTTTTTAAAGTAATCTGTACACCCAGTGCGGGACTTGGATTCACAACCCTGAGATCAAGAGTTGCCTGCTCTGGGGCGCCTGGGTGGCACAGTGGTTAAGCGTCTGCCTTCGGCTCAGGGCGTGGTCCCGGCGATCTGGGATCGAGCCCCACATCAGGCTCTTCTGCTATGAGCCTGCTTCTTCCTCTCCCACTCCCCCTGCTTGTGTTCCCTCTCTCGCTGGCTGTCTCTATCTCTGTCGAATAAATAAATAAAATCTTAAAAAAAAAAAAAAAAAAAAAAGAGTTGCCTGCTCTACCTACTGAGCCAGCCAGGTGCCCCTAAAATACTATTTTTTTTTTACTTAGAACAACGTTAAATAGCAAATTAAAACAAACAAACCAACTATGACAAATTGAAAGATTGTGAAAGAAAAGAGGCTTTATATTTTGTTAACTTTAATTGTACTTTTTTCCTACTTTTTGAACAAGGGGCTCTGCATTTTCATTTTGTACTTGGGCCCCACACATTATGAAGCCAGCACTGGTGGCAGGGTTTAAAAATCCAGTCAGACTGTACAAAAACATTCATTTCTACAACTCATCTGAACTTTACTCAAACCTCCATGCTCGTCAGTAGGCAATGATCTGAAACTAGTTTGACTATCTCTTCTCTTCCTGTTTGAACTCTTTTGTTTTTCAGGTGAATATTCCATTTTCCAGACATATTCTTCCTTCCCATGGCTCCCATCAACCCCCACACACCCCCCAGTTCTGCATCAATATGGAAACTACCACGAAAGCCTGGAAGGAAAGGTGAAGCAGTTCACTCAAGTCAAAATGGAAGGCTGTTCCCCTTACAGTGTTCACCAGGAAAGTTCATCACTATGTCATGAAGTTTTATGAGAATTTTCTTCACACTTGTGCCCTTAACCATCATTAGTTTATAATATGTAGGAAAAGTTGAATGGAAATATAGAAATTCACCTAGTTAAATTATAGAAAATTATTGAAGGGATATAATAAACTGCCTTCTGTTGAAGTCTTGGAACTCCAAACCATGACACATCTTGCTTCTGCCTACTAGTTAATATTTATTAAATGATTTCTAAGTGACAGGCACTGTTGTTAGAGATCCACACGAATTGTTTTGTTGAATCATAACAAAACATTGTGAGTAGATATTATCCCTATTTCACGTAAGATGGAACTGAGATATTAAGGAATAAAGTAACTTGCCCAAAGTCACACAAATGAGAAATGGTATGTCATCCCAGACAGTCTGATTCCAGAGCCTTCACTCCTGATACATATCCTAATTTTCTCAAGGAAATCCAAGAATTTATTTATAATTAAATTAAACTTATGGAACTTATTCCTTAGTGAATTGCCTGAGTGCAATGGAATCTTAAAGACTTGCAGAGGCATTTAAAGCATTAATGCTTTTTATATAGTGAGTTAATTAAATAAAACATTATTAAAATTAATTTAAAATGTGGATACTTCAGTGTTTAAAAGGACATATATGGGGGTTCCTGGGTGGCTCAGTTGGTGAAGCATCTGACTCTTGATCTCAGCTCAGGTCTTGATCTCAGGGTTGTGAGTTCAAGCCCTGCACTGGGAGTTCAAGCCACCTCCCAGCATGGAACCCACTTAAAAATAAATGAATAAATGGGGTGCCTGGGTGGCTCAGTCGGTTAAATGGTCTGCCTTTGGCTCAGATTGTGATCCCAGGGTCCTGGGATTGAGCCCTGCATTGGGCTCCCTGTTTGGCGGGGAGCCTGTTTCTCTCTCTCCTGCTCCCCCGCTTCTGCTTTCTCTCTCTCTGTCAAACAAATAAATAAAATCTTTATTTAAAAAAAAAATCCTTTCTTTAAAAGGGGGAGGGGGCTACTTATATTAATATGTTTTTGTATTCATTTTCCATTCATCCACTTAATTCCCATTTACTGAGTGTCCCACTTATACAAGACCCCACTGGAGGAACTTCATGGAATTTCTGCCTCTAGATGATTAAATCTACTGACCAGATGAGATATGTACACTAATAATTATAGTAAAGGCTATATATTGTTAAAAGAAAAAAAAAAAACCCACATGCCCCAAATGGCATCACTTAGGCCAAGTCACCAACCTGGGGCTTAATATCTAACCTAATTACACTTTCAACCTCCCCCAGAAATGTTGCCTTAACTAGTCAGTCAGGAATATTCTGGTCAGCACCAAGAAAGTAATCTGTCACATGGGCAGTCTCTCAATGGAGATCAAGACCCAAAGAAGGTGACCTCACCCCAAATACTCCTTTTTACTGTTTATAACTTCCTTGTCCTGCCTTTAAAAACTTTTCCTTTTTACCTTTCAGAGCTCCCCTCTATTTGTTAGATGGGAGGCTGCTGGATTCATAAATTGATTAATAAGGCCAATTAGATCTTTAAAGTGTAATCAGTTAAATTTCTGTTACTTAACAATTTGAAGAGTATCAAGTAACAAAAGTATATAGGCACTCAGAGATGGGAAGGGTCATTTTTGGCCAAGGAGGACAAGGTAAGTTTCATGGGTTAATGTGGCTCCTTCAAAGTACCTTAAAGAATGTGGGGGATTTCAACTGACGGATGCGAAGGACTCCAAAAAGGAGAAATGGCACAAAGACACACAGGTGAGTAATGGAGAATGGTTTCCTAAATCATATCCAAGTCCTAAAGTCAAAGAACCAAAGATCTTTAAACCCTCTGTCCGAGGAGGTTGGCTAGGCCAGCTTGCCTGGGGTCTGGAATAGACATAAAAGTGAAGGTGACCTGCTGGAAAGATAGGAGGCCATGGTGGGTTTGGAAGCCCACGCCCTTAACTCTGTTAAGCAATGGGGAGTCCTTTTAAGGAGTAGAACACAGGAGCATCAGGATTCAGCCAAATGTGGGACCTGATTATTTTATATTTAAATCGAGAGAAATCACTCAAATGCCAAATTAGGTCAACAGGAATTGGCGGAGCATCTACCGCAAATACTGGGTCGTAGGTTATGTGCCCTGGAGCTCAGACAGTTAAATGTTTGCCTTTCTGACTTGCTACCTTCAATGTAATTTGATAAATCATAATATGAATTACAATTTAGGTGTGGATTTAAAGAGCCGTTCAATTTTAAAGAGGTATGTAGAGGTAGGGTATGGAAATAAGAAAGATTGGGAGGAAGAAAGTGTCACACTTTCAGAGCGAGCGTCGAGCGTCGTGTCTCAGACTCTGTGCTGTGAGCTACATGTTACCTCACCATGCGTCAGGAATGTTAGGAAGTTTGGTAATGGTGAGAGTGGCCAGGGGGGACACAGGGAGAAGGGGCGAGTGCAGGGAGAGAGCTGATTCCCTCGGGCCTCGTGGTGATGTTAAACCATTCAAATCCCTTTAGGGTTACCTCTGCGTGTTTCATTTCATTCCCACTACTTAGGCTCAGATGAGTTATTGAACTTTTCTGAACCTCAGATGAGTTATTGAACTTTTCTGAACCTCGATCCCCTCATCTAAAACACAGGAATAACTTGCCTATCTTTCGTAAAGTTCCTAGCAGACAGCTGGCCCCCTAGGCACGTGTTTAATAAGTGACTATTCCTTTTTCCTCTTCTCTTAACTGAAAGTGATCCAAGAGGTCTCTGTTTAACCTAAGGGTTTCATTTAGTAAATTGGAGAATCAGGAAATACATCAGAAGGCAGTGAGATCAAGGGACGCCTGGGTGGCTCAATGGGTTAAGTGTCTGCCTTCGGCTCAGGTCATGATCTCAGGTTCCTGGGATAGAGCCCCTTATTGGGCTCCCTGCTCAGCGGGGAGCTTGTTTCTCCCCCTCCTTCTGCTGCTCCCCCTGCTTGTGCACTCTCTCTCTCTGTTAAATAAGTCAATAAAAATCTCTAAAAAAAATAAATAAATAAAAGAAGCAGCAGCAGCAGTGAGATCACAAGCTAGAAATCACGTGGCACAAAAATGCCACTAATTCTGTATATCCAGTCAAAATAACCCTTCCCCAAATTCAGAGGGCATGTCCTAAAAATGTCATCAGTCCTATTTGAACCTTTGAAGATTGATTTTAAGAGAAGATATAATAACCCTAGACCGAGTTCATCGGTTCATGAGTATCAGGCTTCTACCAGGTACTCAGCGGTGGCTGAGGCATTCTGAAGGGTTTACAGAGGATAACAAATCACATCTGAAACATATTATGTTACGTATATAAAACAGAGGAAAACAAGGATATGTTAGGATTAAGATCTAAATGAGGGCATTTCAGTCAACTGCAGTAGTTCAGAGAAAAAGAGGCCACTAGTGGCGGGTGGAGTCAGAAAAGGGATGCTGGAGAGAGAAGGAAGGGCAGCTCCCAGACAGAGAAAGCAACAGGATCAAAAGCAGGTAGCAAGCAATGAACCTGGTTTGTGTAGAGGACAGTAGGGAGACTGTTCTGATGGGGGAGCAGAGGAAGACAAGTTTCAGTGGAAAGCATGGGTCAAACACAGAGGCTCTGAAAGTTTGCCCTTGGTGTGGTGAACTGCAGGTCCCTGAGCAACTACAGGAAGAGAGAGAAAAAGCCCTTTCGAAAGAAACTTCAATTCAGATGAAGCCTTCCCAATCTGGACTGCCGTCCTGTTGTATGGCCCATGAGTTAAGAACGATTTTTACATTTTAAATGATCGGGGGGGGGGGTAGTATTTTGTGATACATGAAAATTATGTTAACTTCAAATTTCCATATCGATTCATAAAAGTTTTACTGTGCTGATCCTCAACCTCAGAAGTTCCTTGGGGGAGATCTGAAATGGATCCCGTCCAAGGCGGGCAGGGAGACGGAAGAAAGAGGCAGACTGCTTCAGATTGGTAGGTGGTAGGTTTCATAAGCAAAGGAACTTACGTAAGAGACTTCTCCGGGTTGGCTACAAGATGAGTAGATGTCCGTACCTGTCCACCAGTATCTTAGAAGTTTATATGGAGAGCTTAACTGGGTTCAATCACATATGCTGTCCAGGTACTCTCCGCAACACATCACTCTCTCAAGGCTGTATCCTTGGAAACAATCCCCACTGTGGGAATGGGGGGCAGAGCATATGTTCCAAGGGCAGAGTAGGTAGTGAGGAGTCTCCAACTGCCTGGTTCCAGCTCTTAGGTCAAGTGGAGGTCTTGTCTTCGCCACAACCTCCTCCAACCCCCTACAGCACAGCTACCCTCACTTGTTTGCTTACTACCGATGGCTGCTTTTCTGCTCCAATGGCAAAAATGGCCTGAAAAGCCTAAAATATTTCCTATCTGGCCTTTACAGAAATTGTTTACAGACCCTTGGTTTAGACTGACCCTGTGGAAACAGGGAGAAGAGAGAGCACAGGAGCAGGGACGAGGGTGAGGCGAATGAAGCACACACCTTGGACACAATATTTAAGAGAAACAATGCCAAAAAGCCTAAGTAATCAAATAACACTTAATGCAATATTTCTGAATATCAAAACTAACGCCAAAATTCCATGATGAAGAAAATATCAAAGTTGAAATGAAGATAGGATCAATCACAGTGCTGTGCTGTGCCGTTTCAGAGACTAAGGCATAAGGGAAATTAACTATGGAGATTTTTGGCACCCGTTTAACTTTTGCACGGGAGGCAAGTGCTTCATTCAGTGCTCCCTGGCCGTGGTTTTACAGAGATATTCTGGAGTCCGTGAGGATGGAGGAATAGGGAAAAAACGGGGTGGCAGAAGATATGGAGATTTAGGAGTGGATTTCAGATCTTAGATCTTGGATGGCCACTTTTTTTTTAAGATTAAAAAAAATTTTTTTCTAAGTAATCTCTACACCCAACATGGGGTTCAGAGTCACAACCCCAAGATGAAGAGTCGCATGCTCTTCCAATTGAGCCAGCCAGGTGCCCCTTCGATCCCCACTTTTTTTTTTTTAAGATTTTATTTATTTATTTATCGGAGAGAGAGAGCACAAGCAGGGGGAGCGGCAGGCAGAGGAAGAAGCAGACTCCCTGCTGAGCAAGGAGACCGATGGCTGGACTTAATGCCAGGATCCTGGGATGCTGACCTAAGCCCAAGGCAGATGCTTAACCGGCTGAGCCACCCAGGCATCCCGGATCTCCACTTTTAAAGGGAAAATTTCACTCATTTCACCCAAAGTAAAAGCCAAAGTGCATGTCGGTTGTGCAAACCAGCCACCAGCCCTTCAGCTCTCCAACCCCATTCCTAAGTATTCTCCTCCTTGTTTGCTTCCCTTTAACCAGCTGGACCCCTTACAGTCCCTCACAACGCCAGAAGTGCTTCCTCGCCCACTCTCACACCCTCGGTCTGTCCTCCCGGAGTCCCTGACATGCCTGGGGCTCATGAGGCCTCCCAGAGGCCTCTCCTGACCTCACTCTTTATGATTACACCTATTCTTATTATTCAGCCATCAAAAAGAATGAAATCTTGCCATTTGCAGCCACGTGGGTGGAAATAGAGTATATCATGCTAAGTGAAATAAATCAGAGAAAGACTAATACCATATGATTTCACTCATATGAGGAATTTAAGAAACAAAACAGATGAACATGGGGGAAGGGAAGGAAAAATAAGATGAAAATTGAGGGGGAGGCCAACCGTAAGAGATGCTGAACTCTAGGAAACAAACTGAGGGTTGCTGGAGGGCAGGTGGGTGGGAGGATGGGGTAACTGGGTGATGGGCATTAAGGCAGGAACATGATGTAATGAGCACGAGGTATTATATGCAACTGATGAATCACTAAATTCTACCTCCGAAACTTAAAAAAAAAAGAGCTAAAAAAATAAAAGATTAGACCTATTCCTTCACCCCCATCCCCTCCCTGCTTTCTTTTTCCATTGCATCTATCAAGCTCTAAATATTATAGAAGGTACTGATTTACTGTGCTTATGGCTCCTCTTTCCTTGTCTGATTGCATGTTCTGTGGAGGCAGGATTTCTGTCTACTTTGCCACCACGGAATGCCCAGTGCCTAGACAAGAACCACCACCCCATCGATACTTGAGGACTGACTGAACAGATCCATTAGAATACAAAGGCAAAAGGAGAGATCATTCTCTTTTAGGGTTTAGGACATTACTTCTAACAGAACAAATAAGCTTCTTGCTTAAACAAAAATGACAGAGTTCGAAATGTGAAAATTCTCACACAGCCCCCTCTGACTTGTTGACTGGTCTTCCTGTACACTCATTTTTCCTGCCTCTTGGAATTCCTAATTCTCTGTAAATTCCTAAGCTAATTGCTTCCTTTTTCCAAGGGCAGCTTTAATCACAGCAGCCATTTCTAGGAACACTACTCCAGGAAAGGGAAATTAGTTATTTCTCTGTGTTTAACTCTAAAAAATATGTCTTTTTTTCCATTGGCCTTTTCCTTGACTCCATTATCACACACGCTTTTCTGCCCAGGGCTGAGGTAATGTATCTGCAATCCAGTATCCTCTTGCTGATTCTGCCAAGAATTAGTCATAAGTTAGTCAGCTTGCTCACGTAACGCTTATCCACTGCTTCTTCTCACATTTGGTCCTTGCTTATTTTAGCAGATGTGCAAAGTAGCTGCTGGTTGCCTGGCCATCCCTAGACAGCTAAAAGGCACTGTGAGTAGACATGATGAAGGAAGGAATAAGCTGCACTTGACAGTTAAAGAAATGAAGGTCCTATATCCAACCTGCAACCTGTCCAGAGAATGTATCTTCCCGTCACCCCAGATAATATACTTATGCTGATAATTATTGAAATCTGAATACCAAAATCGTTTTTATACAGAGGCATAATCAATATATGTACTGTTCTTTTTTTTAAGAATTTATTTATTTATTTGAGAGAGAGAGACAGAGATAGTGAGGGGGAGCACAAGCAGGGAGGAGAGGGAGAAGTAGACTCCCTGCTGAGCAGGAAGGCTGACCCAGGACCCTGGGATCATGACCTGAGTTGAAGCCAGTAGGGTCGACTTAACCGACTGAACCACCCAGATGCCCCAATAAATGTACTTTTCTAATGCGACTTTAAATACTCCTTCAATTTCTTAGCTATTTTTTCCCCCTCATACCCAAAATAAATATATTTTTAAATAGTTACCCATCCATTTAATAGCAATAAGAGAAGTACATCAATCGCCTAGGTCAGGGGTCAGCAAACTTTTGTTTACTGAAGGGCCAGATAGCAAATATTTTGGGCTTTGCAGTCCAAATATTCTTGTGACAATTATTCAGGTCTAACATGGTAGCATGAAAGTAGCACAGACAATACATAAATAAATGCATATGGCTGTGACCCAGTGAAACATTATTTATACTGAAACTTGAATTTTATATAATTCTCATGTGTCACAAAATATTGTTCTTTTTAAATTTTCTCAACCATTAAAATATATAAAATCCATCCTGAGTTCATAGACCATACAAAAATGGAGGGGAAGGGGCAGACCAGATTCGACTCATGGGCCATAGTTTGCTCGCCAGCCCCCGGCCTAGGTTTAGAACTCACATAAGACAATAACCTCAGGAAATTTAGTCCATAAAGGAAGGACATATTTGTAAATAAGGATATTTGTATAAGAATGTTATTTACAACATTCTTGATTGGCAGGAGAAAGAAGAAAGAAAACTAAATGAAATTTCCTTAAATAGGGGAGTATTGAAGACATTGTGGCAAATTCAATGGAATATTAAGGAGTCATCAAAAAGAGTGAGTGAGATCTATACTAGTAGTCTTGAGGAATTTTCATGATTTATTTTTAAGCTAAAAGAACACATTGGAGAGAAGTCATTTCACTTTTTTCTTTTTATAAAATAAATTATCCCATTTTTGTAAAATAAATAATGAACCTCCTGTCTATTTCTATGTATAACATTTGTTGGAGTGGGAGTTTGGGAATGAAGAAAAGAGGGAGAGACGTAAGATTCCACTTATGTAAAATTATACATGGTATACATAAAAAAGACACAAAACTGTGACCAGCAAAATGTTAATGGTGGCTATTACAGGATAGTAGAATTGCAGATGGTATTTGCTTTCTCCCTTACGATTTCATGTGTTCCTTGATTTTTAATAGTAAGCATGTATTACTTATGTACTCTAGAGAAAAGATGATGCTATTTTTACTTCAAAGAAAAGATTTAACTGTAATGTTCATCAAACTGCCATTTCTTTTTTTTTTTAAGATTTTATTTTTTTAAGTAACCTCTACACCAAACGTGGGGCAAGCACTTATAATCCCAAGACCAAGAGTCACATGCTCTACTGACTGAGCCAGCCAGGTGCCCCCAAACTGACATTTCTAATATTAAGAGGTTGGAAATCACCTAAAAATCCAATAGTAGGGAAGACACCACTAAGTCTTTTGGTACAGCTGTACAATAGAAAGCTAATTGGCCTTTTAAAAAGATGCTGTCGGGGTACCTGGGTGGCGCAGTCGGCTAAGACAGACTCTTGATTTTGGCTCAGGTCATGATCATGGCATTGGGGGATCCAGCCCAGTCCCCACTGCTCACAAGCATGCTCTCCCTCCCTCCCTCTCTCTCTCAAAATAAATAAATCTTTAAAAAAATAAAAAGAAAAAAATAAAAAGATGTTGTCAGTGGTAGAAATGGCTGGCTTTGCAAGTGGATAGACCTCGATGTAAATCCAGATTCGTAAATACCAGCTAAGGATCTTAAGAAAGTCTTTTCATACCCTGGTGAAATTTCTTCATCTGTAAAATTGGAATAGTAATGTAATTTGTTAACTCAGCAATTAACATATGGTATGAGCTCTTTATTCATTTTTATTATTAGTACAGGCTCTTTAAATATCATCTAGTGTAATAGTTATTCTGACAGTTTATATGGAATCTAAGAAATTATATGCAAGGAATATGTATTTTTTATTTTTTATTTTATTTTTTAAAAGATTTTATTTATTTGACAGAGAGAGAGACAGCCAGCGAGAGAGGGAACACAAGCAGGGGGAGTGGGAGAGGAAGAAGCAGGCTCCAGTGGAGGAGCCCGATGTGGGGCTCGATCCCAGAATGCCAGGATCACGCTCTGGGCTGAAGGCAGACGCTTAACGACTGAGCCACCCAGGTGCCCCTGGAATATGTATTTTTTAATAAAAGGGAAAAGGACTACTTTTGATTATGATGAGAGAGTTTACCTCAGAGAGAAATAGTTTCTGGAACTCAGTCAGTTTGGAATTGATGGCGAGGTACCTCTCACAGTACAGTGTAGGTTGGGCTTGGGAGAGAAAGTCTTGCTGGGTGTTAACAGTGACAGGTAACAATTACAGTAGGAGTAATGGGTGAAACTCACCTGCCTGTATGGCGCATCACAGACAGAAACATTGCACAGGCCTGACTATGAAAGGAGAGAAGACAGAAGGGATGCCAGGCTGCATGGTCATCAGAAAAAAACGAGTCCATCCTCCATTAAGGCAAAGGTAGGACACACTGTAGCTTGGCCAACAATAGTTGTACAATGGATAGATGGATGGTTGTCAAAGTCGTGCATTTATGTTCAGATTGTTTGGACCACAGAGAATGAATTAAGAAAGAAATCCTTCACTCTGTATTTTTGGAGAGAACACTGAATTATGGAGAAATTATATGGGAAAATATTCATAACCCAATTATAGGGTATATGATGGTGTGATTGGTATGATCCATTTAGTCATTCAATAAGTATTTATTGAGCACCTACATCCTTCCAGCAGCACTCATCATATACCAACCTCAGATCAAGATGTGTTGTTTTGAATCTGGATAATTTTGCTGTCTGATCCCAAGGTGAATGATGTCTGTGTTCACAACATGCACGTTTGGAAGTTTATGGAGACAATTTGAGTAGTCTTTGTAGCTTATCCAACTGGATGAGAAGCTAATGAGTTAGGATCACTAGCTGTGCGTAGGCTCTGTGGTTCAGCACATAAAGGTTTGGGCTGTGGCATCAGACTACCAGGGTTCAAAATCTGGCTCCACTGACTCTATAATATTAGGTTAATTTCTTCATCTCTTTTTTTTTTTTTTAAGATTTTATTTATTTATTTATGTGACAGAGAGACAGCCAGCGAGAGAGGGAACACAGCAGGGGCGTGGGAGAGGAAGAAGCAGGCTCCCAGCGGAGGAGCCCGATCGGGGGACTCGATCCTGGAATGCCGGGATCACGCCCTGAGCCAAAGGCAGAAGCTTAAGGACTGCGCTACCCAGGCGCCCAATTTCTTCATCTCTTTGAACCTCCATGTTCTCAGCTGTAAAATGAGGGTAGTAATGATGTGGGAAACAAAAGCAGAAGGAAATGTAGATGAAATTAAATGTCCCTATAACCTGAAGCCCACTGACAAATAAGTACTTGAGGCAGGAATCTCCTAACTGTCTTAATGTTAATGTCTTGCTAGAGGGAAAAACAACCTTGCTTTGACAATAGCAAGGCCTCCGCATCCTGTGAATCTTCTTTAGCATCTGAAAATCCTTTTGGAACTTCCCTTATCTTCACTTCCCCCAACCCCAAAGTGTATAATCTGTTGCCCCTCACAATCCCAGAGCAGCAGCTCCTGCCCAGGGGTCCTGCCCCACGCTTTAATAAAACCACCATTTTGCACCAAAGACATCTTAAGAATTCTTTTTTGGCCATTGGCTCTGGACCCCACCAACCTCACCAAAACATTCCAAAAACTACATCAATAATAGCATTTACCTGAGAGGATTTTTTTCCTCTAATTAAGAATTAGTGGAATAATATATAGTTAATCCTTGAATAACGCAGGGGTGAGGAGCACTTGAAAGAGGACCCCAGCTGCTCCATTTTGACCTCAAACTTTCTAGCTGTGTTCTTTTCAGCTAGTCTCTTGGCTCAGGTGGAAGACCTTGAGGGCAAAGTATCCCCTGACGGGAACCAAAACTACCCCTCAAGCAATAGATGATGTGGGAAACAAAGGCAGAAGAGAAATTATTAAATTTCCTTACTACCTACAGCCCTTTGGCAAGTCTTTGAAACAGGCAGAGTGACCTTCCTCCAGGGACTCAACTGCTTCAATGTTGATACTTTGCTAAAGGCAAGAGGCAATCTTAGCCCCACCCCCAGGATCCTGTAAGTCTACTTTAACATATAAAAATTCCTTTGGAAACTTCCTTTATCTCTACCCCCCAAGATACATGTTGGCAATCATCCCCCAAGCATATGACCCACTGATATGTATCTGAAGGGTCTTATGACTGAGTTTCTACTAAACAGTAATAAATAACTTTTCCTAACAATAGCAGGGCCCCTCAGGGTCCTGGAAAACTTGTTTCCAAAATACCTGGGAGGCTTACACTATCCCTAACCCCCCTCCAAACCTGAAAGTATATGATGGGTCACTCTTCATGACCCCAGTGCAGCTCTTTCTGCCCACAGGTCCTGTTCCCATGCTTTAATAAAATCATCTTTTTGCACCAAAGATGTCTCAAAGATGTCTCAAGAATTCTTTCTTGGCCGTGGGCTTCGAACCCTAACATCTTTCCTACATCAATAGGGACTGCTCTGAGCCAGAAAGAACCCACCCATGATTGACTCCAAGACAATGATTGATTTGACCTTCACTGCCTACCTGCACCTACCCGCCCACCTTTGCCCCACATTCTCCTTATATAAACCTGGAAGTATTTGTGGCCCTTTGGAGACAGTCTTTGGTACACTACTTCACTGTCTGCCAGTGTTGGTCTTACTGAACTAAATCCATTTCTTGTTTCACCACTACTCTCTCTCTGCCTTTGGATTTTGTCAGTGGTGAGCAGCCAAACCTGGTCTGTTTGGGACCCCCAAAGCCAGGTGCTCTGTACACAAACTACACACTGACCCCTATCATAGTTGAAAATCTATGCAAAACTTTTGCTTCCCCCAAAACTTAACTACTAATAGCCTACTGTGGACTAGAAGCCTTACCAAAGACATGACTGAGTAACATGTATTTGTATATGTTTTATATACTGTAGTCTTAACAATAACATAAGCTAGAGAAAAGAAAATGATATTAAGAAAATCATAAGGAGGAGGAAATACATTTATAGTACTGTACTGCATTTAAAAAAAAAGTCCACATCGGGCATCTGGGTGGCTCAGTAGGTTAAGTGTCTGCCTTCAGCTCAGGTCATGATCCCAGGGTCCTGCGATCGAGCCCCACGTTGGGCTCCCTGCTTAGCAGGGAGTCTGTTTCTCCCTCTCCCTCTGCTCCTCCTGCTTGTGTGCTCTCTCTTTCTCTGTGTCAAATAAATAAATAAAATCTTTAAAAAAAAAATCCACATATAAGTGGACCTGTGTTGTTCAAACCTGTGTTGTTCCAGGGTCAGCAGTACAGGGAATGACTAGTATGATGCTTGGTGATAGCAAACAACACCACTTAGTACATGTGAACTATTATTATTATTATTATTATTATTATTATTATTATTATTATTTCATCCTTGTGTAGCACTATAAAGAAGGGGCAAGTTAAAATGCAGCAAACCAGAACCAGACCTGAGAAGAAAATCAAAGTTGCTAGGAAACCACTTGTCTGACATCTCCTGGTTAAGAGAGAACTTTAATAGCGAAACTCTCCTGTGAAGGTTTTTTAAGGGGTGTTATTGTTTTGTATGTTTAGGTTGGGCCTTATCAAGGGACATGGTTTTGGTACTGTATGTCTAGTAGAAAGTAGTCCTCTAAGGGGTGACCTACGCATAGAGAAGGAGATAACCATCAATAGCCCGGAGAAATTTAATAGGGTGTCCATGGTCAAGTAGAGCTTCCTTGAGAAACACCCATTCTAACTCACTCACACAAATGCTGCTCTCTGTTCATGGGAAAGGGAAGGCGCACACCATGTTAACGCCCCATTGCCTTGAAGCTCTTGTCAGTGTATAATAAAATTCATTTTCATTCATTCAACTTATGTTTATTGAATACTTATTCCGTGTCAGATGCTAGGGGCCTGAGAATACTTCACTAAGAGGGAAAAATGATCCAGTCAGCCCCACTGTGCCTTCATGGACTTTAGCAGAGAGAAAGAGGGAGACATTAGTCATGTGATCACCAAAATAAATGCAAAAATATAATAAATGCTATGAAAGAAAGGTATATATTGCTATGATATCACATAATAGAAGGACTTATCTAGTTAATGAGATCATAAAAGCTTCCTGAAGGAAATGATGCCATTTGACAATGGGAGGGATCAGTGCTCTAAACAGAGTGAAGACATTGTGCAAAGATAACTGTGGTAGAAAGAAGTATGGCACCTTTGAAGAAAAACCGTCAGTGTGATTGAGGGAGCTAAGACATGCTAATAAGAACTAACATTTTTTGCGTACTTACTAAGTTCTAAGCACTTTACACTAATTCTCACAACAATCCTAGGAGGAAGATAGGATTATTATTCCCATTTTTACAGATGAAGAAACAGAAACTCAGAGAAGTTAAGTAACTTATTCAAGGTTATACAATTAGTGGGTGATAGAGTATAAACAAGATGTTTGGAGAAGTAGAACAGGACCAAAACATGCAGAAATTCATAAGCCCTGTTAAAATTTTTGATTTTCATAAAAAAGGAAAAAGGAATTTACTGAAGTATTAATGAAGAAGGAAAGCTCTGTGTGTGTATGTGAGTGCATGCATATTAATATGAACATATTTGCATTTCAAAACAGTCACGTGAGCTGTAGCAGGAGAACTAGTTGCAAGAATGAGAAGAGTGGCTATTGAGAAAGCAGTTAGGTGGTGACTGCTATTCTCTGGACAAGAGCAAGAGGTGGTGGCAGCAGGACTAGGGAGTTGGCCCCGGAGAAGGACAGAGTGGATGTGTTTGAGATATATTTTGGAGAGAAGGTGGATGAGGAGTGATGAGGATGAGGGGATGTGTCCAGGGTGATCCTCAGGCATCTGGTTTGTGTAACTGAATGGACGATGGTGTCACTTTATGACGCAGAGAATACAGAAAGGGGAGCACACTTGGGCATGGGAAAGAAGGTCATGACTTCCAGGTATTTCTTGAGACACCTCCACTTGGCAACATCAAGAAGACAGTTGTTTGGGGGCGCCTGGGTGGCACAGCGGTTAAGCGTCTGCCTTCGGCTCAGGGCGTGAGCGTTATGGGATCGAGCCCCACATCAGGCTCCTCCTCTGGGAGCCTGCTTCTTCCTCTCCCACTCTCCCTGCTTGTGTTCCCTCTCTCGCTAGCTGTCTCTATCTCTGTCAAATAAATAAATAAAATCTTTTTTTAAAAAAAAAGAAGACGACAGTTGTTTGTGTGGGGCTGGAGCTCAGAAAGGTCTGGGTTAAAGATTCAATTAGGGAGTCATCTGTGACAGTGATGAGGGAGCCGAAGGTTGAGGTGAGTACAAAGCACAAGCTGACACCCCACAACCAACACCACTCCCCACTCCCACCTCCCAGGTAGGATCTGTGTGACATTCCTCAGGCACTCCTGGCTGCCCTAAAGCTAAGGGGAGGAAAAAGAAACGGTCAATTTATAGAGATTACAGTCCAGCAGGAGAGGAGTCTCCCTCAGTTGACGAGTGTTTTAATGATTTATAAGAAAGAAAGCATTCTTATCAATGAGCTAACTTCCAGAAGGAAACTCCCACCTGTCTTAACATTAATGCTTTGCTAGAGTGAAAAACAACCTTAACTTGACAATGGCAAGGCCTCCAGGATCTTGTAGGTCCTCTTTAGCATATGAAAGTTCTTTTGAATATCTCCCTTTTTCCATACCCCCAACTCCCAAGCATATAATTAGCCATTCCTCACTACCCGGGTGCCCCAGCTCTTTCTGCCCAGGGGTCAGTCCCCTGTGCTTTCAGAAAATCACCTATTTGTCTCAAGAATTCTTTCTTGGCCATTGGCCCCAGACCTCACCAACATTCAAAAATTACATGAACGGTGGTAACTGCAGACACCGAATGGATGAGAGCAGTTGGGAGACTGAGGTGTGCCAAGACAGGATTGCTCAATACGTAGTGAGGAAGCCGAGTTTTTCTTGGCCTTGATTCAGCCTTCACGTCTTTTTTTACTTCCTGATCCACACCCTCTCCTCTGTCAGAGCAAAACACGTCCAACTGGAAGTCAGAAGGAGAAACATCAAAAAAATGATGGAATGGTTTGAGTTAACCCTTGGTCACCTTCACTTGTTTCTTTTTACCAAGTTTGAAGCATTCCTTCTGCAAGGAAATAATTAACCTAACAATTCTGTCTTAACTCGGTTAGTATCTCCTTAATACTCAAAAAGCAACTTCTCTAGGAAATGGAAACTTAGACAAAGCACAGCCAGAGAGTTAACTTGCCAAGTAATGCTTCCAAAGGCCTGGAAGCATTAATTCAGTTTCTACATGAGCTTGTCTTACAGGTATGGAAAACCTTGAGCGCTCAGAAAGGTTGACTCTTTATTTTACCAGAATTCTTATTTCATCCATAGCCTGCCAGGTATTGAGAAGCCACCAAGGGAAAATACACACTGAGTTCTTAAACCATCTATTCATGCCATTATTCTTTTTTAATAGAGAATTTTTTGAAAGATTTTATTTCTAAGTAATCTCTACACGCAGGGTGGGGCTTGAACTCACAACCCTGAGATCAAAAGTTGCATGCTTTGCTGACTGAGCCAGCCAGGTGCCCCCATTCGTGCTATTGTTTAAATAGCTCTGTGGGCACCTGAATGGCTCCGTCAGTTGAGCGTCCTCTTCCTGATTTCGCTCAGGTCATGATCTCATGGTGGTGAGATAGAGCCCTGCGTCGGGCAATAGGGAGTCCGTGGAGATTCTCTCTCTCCCTCTGCCCCCACCCCCGCCCCCGCCGCTTGCCCGGCTCTCTCTCTCTCTTGCTCTCTCAAATAAAAATAAAATAAAATAACATAACTCTGGCACAGATATATCTAACATGAGAGTTTTCATGAGATAAAAACCTGAAACCTCAGGGGCTCGGTCAGTTAAACGTCTGCCTTCGGCTCAGGTCATGATCCAGGGGTCCTGGGATCCAGCCCTGTGTGGGGCCAACTTCTCTCTCTCCCTGTCCTTCCCTCACTGTTCATGTTTACTCTCTCTATTTCTCTCTCAAATAAATAAGTAAAATCTTTAAAAAAAAAACTTTAAAAAAATCTGAACTTTAAAGGAAAGCATAACATAACTCTTTTAGCTCAGAAGCCATCGAAGATGAGCTGTATCACCAAAAAGTTCAGGAGTGAAGTTTCTTTCTCCTTCTGACGGAGATCGTGAAGAATCTGAGCAAGGCGTTGTTGAGTACCAGAGGTGAGCAGGGGGAGCCGTGCCAGTATTTTCTGGACCATTTAATCATCAGTATCAACAAAGCAAACGGTTACGACTCCAGTTTTGTGATGGTCTGGGTTGTGTTTGTTGAGTGTATACAGAATGAATCAGACATCCAGCAGGAAACAGATGGCACATTCAAACAAAAATAGTCCAAATAACTTGATTAAATGGACCATTTTCAAAAGTGTGGGAAGGTAGAGGAAAGCAACCAGGACAGAGCAGTATACCAGGGCTGTTATCGTTAGGCCTGAAGGGACACAGGGAGGCATTGTTAACAAAACCCAGACAGAGTAATTCAAAAACCTTTCATGGACAGGGTCACTTTGAGAGGAGCTGTGATCTTGGAGGGAAAGGGGCAACCTGCTTTAAGTAAGCTGGCAGGGAGTAAATACACTCACTTCCCTCTCCTTCCTCCTTGTTGGGGCCTATCAGCTAAGCACCGACTAGTCTGTTCAGGTCAGCCTCCTTGAGTCAGACCGCAGAGTGGAGACGGTGGGGAGGAACTAGAGGAAGAAACAGAAGAGTGAGCACAAACAGGAAGACTGGCAAATAAATAACTAAAATCAGTAAATAGAAGGTGCTAGAGTGGGGGTGGGGTGGTGACAAGGGTTTCATATCAGGAAGCTGGAGAGGGTGGCTCAAAAAATTTTACATCAGTTTTTTGTTTTGTTTTTTTGTTTTTAAAGATTTTATTCATTTATTTGACAGAGAGACAGCCAGTGAGAGGGGGAACATAAGCAGGGGGAGTGGGAGAGGAAGAAGCAGGCTCCCAGCGGAGGAGCCTGATGTGGGGCTCGTTCCCAGGATGCTGGGATCACGCCCTGAGCCAAAGGCAGACGCTTAATACTGAGCCACCCAGGCGCCCCTTTACATCAGTTTTATGTCTCCATAAGGAATACAGCAATAGCAATTCTAAATCCAGGGGGTAAGTGATCATACTAAAGTAGAATTACTATCTCATGGAAATTTTACAGAAATCAGGCAGAACTGAGTTACTTCCAAGGTCCCTTTCAGACTCGTGCACTTTAATCCTACATTTGTTGAAGAGAAAGTGAAGTAAAGTTAACGTCTTAGCCAAGGTGCTGAAATAAAACTGTGTTTTCTTTCTTTTTAGTAAAATGGAACATTGAAAGCCATTACCAAACTGAAAAATCTGTATACTCAAAAATATTCATCACAGCAAAGAGCAAATGCTGGAACAAACTTTATTTCTAACAGTTGGGGAATAGTTAAGAAAATTATAGTATGTTTCTCAATGCAATGTTATGTGGAAGCAAATAATTATAAATACAAAGAATTATGAAACAATATGGAAAATGCATATGACATGATGACAGGTAAAAAAAAAGTGGGATTTAAAATTTTATATATACTTTGCCTGTAATTTTTTTTAAAGATTTTATTTACTCATTTGACAGACAATGAGCCCAAGCAGGGGGAGAGGGAGGAGCAGACTCCCTGCTGAGCAGGGAGGGCAACGCGGGCTCTATCTCAGGACCCTGGGATCATGACCTGAGCTGAAGGCAGATGCTTAACAGACTGAGCCACCCAGGTGCCCTGTAATTTCTTTTTAAAGATTATTTATTTATTTATTTATTTGAGAGAGAGAGAGAGAGCTCAAACGGGGAGGCACAGAGGGAGAGGGAGAAGCAGACTCCCCACTAAGTGGGGCTCCATCCCAGGACCCCGAGATCATGACACTTAACTGACTGAGCCACCCAGGTGCCCCCCGCCTCTTGCCAATTTTCTGATATCCTTGTTTTTAACTGTTGTGGGTAGCTGAGTTAAAGCAGCTGAATTTGATACAAGTTCAGTGTTGTGAAAAAAGACTTGAATCTGTTTAAAAAAAAATTCCACTGAGTTAATTCGAAGATCTAATGGGTTTACTAAATGATTCATGAATTTGTCAGCATCCCATCTAGCAAGTAGAGGGGAGCTCCTCTGAACTAAACAAGAAATGTTTTTAAAGGCAGAGAAAGGGTACACATAAAAAAGAAGAAAGGAATTAATTAGCAAGGAATAAATTGTTTAGGCAAGGTTGCCCTCCCAAGGGAACCAGAAGGACTACATCAGTACGTTTCCTAGTATTGATCAGGAAGTGCTATGCTCACTGGTTAAATAAAGGGTACGTTCCTGTGGGACGGAGACTGCAGGTAGGTTAGGTATTAAGTCTTCGTTTACTGACTTTCGGCCTTACCCTAAGCGATTCCATTTTGGGCTTGTGGTTTTCTTTTTAACAAATGAAATTATCAGAAATCAAAGTAGCTTCATTCAGGTGGTAAAACAGTGGATGAGTATTTTCTTCTCTCTCTCTCTTTTTTTTAAACATTTTATTTTTAAGTAATCTCTACACTCAACGTGGGGCTCAAACTCACAATCCCAAGATCAACAGTTGCACACCCCACTGACTGAGCTAGCCAGATGCCCCTTCTCTTCTCATCTGGGAAGTAGAAGGGAGCTCTAATGGGCTACAGAAAAGGAAGGGTTGTTAGAGTTAGAGAGGGAGTGGAAAAAAGGAAGTTATTAGCAAAAAAAAAAAAAAAAAAAAGTCCATTGTTTTAGGCAAGGTCGCCCTCCTAAGGGGAAAAGAGGGGGATTTGTCAGTAAATTTCCTACTGCTGACCCAGGACATTCCCATGTGGACTGGTTGAAGGTTACATTTCTGTAGGGTTACATTTCTGTAGGGTTGAAACTACAGTTAGGTTAGGTATTAAGTTTTGGTTTACTGACTTTACCCTAAGTCATGCCATTGGGCACTGTGGTTTTCTTTTTAACACATGTCAAATATTTAAATGTTTCACTTATTTGAATTATACTTTAAATGTATCATTTTAAAATGCAATAAAAGTTGTACCTTATGGAGGGCTGAAATTTTTCTACATCTTGATCTGAGTGGAGGTTACCTGGGTGTATATATAATAAAAAATCATTGAATTGTATATTTATGATTAATGTAATGTATGCACATTTATACATAAGTGTGTATAACCTCACTAAAAGAGTTTTTATTTTTTTAAAGATTTTATTTATTCATTTGAGACAGAGATACACAGAGAGAGAGGGAGAGAGCATGAGCAGGAGAGAGGCAGAGGGAGAGGTTGAAGCAGACGCCCCCCTGAGCCGGAAGCCCAACGTGGGGCTTGATCCCAGGGCCTGGAGATCATGACCTGAGCCGAAGGCAGACACTTAACCATCTGAGCCACCCAGGCACCCCTAAAAGAGTTTTTAAAATTGTAAACCACAACACATTATCTAAAGTACCCTGGAGAAATGAGATTGACTATAATTCTACATTTACCTCTTACATTTTATCAGTACAACACAGCGTGATATTCCTGATTTTTAATCCCAAAGACAAAAGGTTTTTTAGCATTCCTCTTTATCAAAGCTTCTTTACCAGAAGACCCTCTTCTCTGGCTATAGTACCCTGCTATCTTGATGGACAACTTGGAAGGCAGTGATGACAGGACGGTAAGTAAGCCTTTGACCCCTTATGATTCTTAATAATAGCAGTAGAAATAAAGAGAATAAACGTAGGCTGAGACTGGAAGAAAACTGCTATCTGAACACACAAGAAACATGGGCTCTAATCCTAGTAGCGCTTGTCATTTTCACAGTACTTTTTATCTGCAAATTCTTCACAGTGGGAACCTCTGGTACCAAGAGAGCAATAACCATTGTTTGAGTCACAAAAAGGAAAGACGCAATGAGGTAAAATACTTGTCAGAAATTAGCAATTCAAGCCAGAGCTAGAACACAAGAATTTTTGAAACATAATCTTGAGATTCAAATGTCCTAGCTCTTCTGAGCTTCTTTAAAATGCTGGGTCTCAAGAATGTCAGAGTTCTTTAAAAAAATGTCTTTTCAGTTAAAGTTCCAGGCTTTTGATGTCCATTTTAATTTTTTAGTCATTACTAGAGAAAGTATGTCTGATATCTCAGCTTATGGGCAGCAATCTCTTCCAAAGGCCGCGTACTTGGCGATATTTCCAGGTGAACAGGTATGTTCTAATGCAAACAAAATGTTATCTCAGGAACTGTTTTCATGTTCAGCACAATTTATTTTCTCTGACCTGGAACAGAGCCCATTTGGAGATGCAATATGTCATCATAAAACGAGAAGTAGTATATCTTTTCCACTGGACCTTTGGCCTGGTTTCCAGTATAGACAGAAGACTTTTTTCCTATGAGCTTATAAAGCATGTCATTTACTTTCCCATAGTTCTCATTCTTCATTATTATCACACAACTGTTTGAAAATACTAATTTTTGTTTAAAGACTCTAAATATGTCAAGGCCAATTTTTCCCTCTCATTTCTCTCTGGCTTTATTGAGATGTTATTGACATATAACCTATGCAAGTTTAAGGTATACAATGTGATGATTTATTCTTTTAGAATAACAAAAAATACTTTACTAAAACAAGATTTACAGACGTTTCCAGACAAGCCGTACAAAATGGGCATGAGCTTTTTCTTTGTAGAGGCCGGTATTTGAATTCCTGACCCCCTATCTACTGTTCAGCTGATATGTGGGCTCTACAGAGGTGCCCTCAGGAATCCGGAAGCAGCTATGCTGTACCTCAGATGGCCCTCGTCATCAGAATTCTCGATTGCGGACGCACTTCAGTCTAAATTTATTGGCCTCATTTTTGCCCTGGTTCCCACCCACTGCAAGTTTTTGAAGACAGTTTTGTTTTCTATTCCAAGTCTTCCTTTCCCAAGATAACTTCCAGGCTCCTTCAACTGTTCTTCATTTTCCCTGTTTTCAGTCCTTCGCTTCTGGTTGCCGGCGTTGGAATACTTGCCAAGATCCATCTCTATATCCCTCATAGATGGAAGAATAGGGAACAAGATTGATTAGCAGACAACTTAAATATAGTCACTGATTTGCTGCAGGCTTCTTAGAGAAAGTATGGGGAAAGAAATGAGTTTCTCCTAATTTATGTAATTCTCATCATTCATTATTGATCCATTCATTCAATAATTGTATGTCAAGTAACTACTCTGTGCAAAGCACTGGGCTGGGTGTCGGAGATTATAAAACAAACCAACAAAAAAGACAAAAGGAACTCCACTTGGGAAAGCAGGTAAGAAACAATTATAACAGAATAAAGGGGGCTGGAAAAAGGGTAAGCATAGAAACTAAAAGAGAGCCTCTTAACCTGGAATGTTAGGAAGTGTGAGAGTCAGGGAAGTTTTCCAGGAAAGATGACATCTAGAATATCCTCATCGAAATTGGCTTAGCACTCACTTCATGCTCAGAAGTATATAAAGGCTGCTATCATAGAGGGATTTAAATCACACCCATGCAAATGAAATAAAGAAGTCTGAACAGGCCTGAGCATTGTTGTGAAATTGTACTTATCATATGTAGCATTGGCAGAGAGAGTTAGGGAAAGTCCAAGACTCAAAGTTGTTCACTCACTATATCAAGTGGTAGAGGGCAAAATAAAAGATATGTCAGGACTCCTGCCATAAGCAAGACAAAGGCAATTCAATTTCGTTTAAATTAGAAAGAGGATTAATTGGCATAAACCCTGCAAGTTTAAGGAGTAAACTTCGGGAAAGGCTTTATCCAGGTACTCAAATGATGTCCTCAGGATACTGTCTTTCTCATCAATCTCTAGGCTCCACTTTCTTCTTCAGTGGCTTTGTGCTCAGGCAGCCCTGTGTTGACTTCAAGCTGTATGATTCCAGTTTAACAATCCCAGGAGAAAGAGTTTACCGTAATGCTAGGATTGACGCCACCTGTCTCAGCTTGGGTTGTATGCACACCTCTGAACAAATCATTGTGGTAAGGAGAACTTGTTACACTTGGAAGACTGGCCTGGATAACATTCTCACTTCTGGAACCAGGGAGTAGATTTAACTCATCTGAACTACATAGTGTAATACTTGGAAGAAGTAGTTTCTTCAGGAAAAAAAAAAAAAGAGGTGCTTTTAGCCGAAGTAGGACTAGACATCGGCCTTCAAAAACAAATGCACAAAAAACCAGTTGACCAAATCATAGAGATGAAGAGAAAATACATTCACATTTTTGTTATACAGTCAATCGAGCTGCTGAATTCAGAATTTATTGCGTTCGGAGCACAAAGTGCTACAAAAGATGTTAAAATAAGCCAGACATAGCCCCTACCCTTTAGGAGAATTTGCCTAGAACTTTGCTCTCAAACTTTAGTATGCATAAGATCCCTTGGGGAACTTGTTTAAAATGCAGGATCTGAGCCCTCTTCTAGAAATAGGAAATGAATTTCCTGTACTGGGGTCTGAGGATCGTCATTGTTTTAAAGCAGGTGATTCTAATACAGGTAATCCCTGCATAACACTTTAAGAAACAGGGTCTAGGAGCACCCGGTTGGCTTAGTCATTAAGCGTCTGCCTTGGGCTCAGGTCATGATCCCAGGGTCCTGGAATCGAGCCCCGCATTGGGCTCCCTGCTCAGCGAAGAGCCTGCTTCTCCCTCTCCAACTCTCCCCTGCTTTGATCCCTCTCTCACTGTCTCTCACTGTTAAATAAATAAATAAAATCTTTAAAACAAAACAAAACAGGGTCTAGATGGTGTTAATAAACATACACACAAAAAAATGATAATGCAAGGCAGAAGTGGAAATATTTGAGAGTTTCAAATGTGTGTTTTAAGAGTTTAGAGCAAGCAGGCCTTAGTTTCTGTTATGAGAGATTAATGAAGATTTGGTGGACATGGAGATATATATTCAGGGTTTCATTAGGCAGGTGAAAGAGCAAAATATCTGAAATAAAAGAAATAGTGTGAACCAAAGAACAGAACTTTAACATGCCCAGGAATAATAAGAACTGCTTTCTTGGTCAGGCACCCGGCTGGCTAAGATGGAAGAGTATGAGACTCTTGATCTTGAGGTAGTGAGTTTGAGCCCCAAGCTGGGTGTACAGATTATTTAAAAAAATAAATAAAGGTAAAAAAAAAATTGCATTCCTGGTAAAAAAGCTATAAAAGTAACTTAATGCCACTGAATTTTTTTTTTTAAGATTTATTTATTTATTTATTTGACAGAGAGAGACGGCCAGCGAGAGAGGGAACACAAGCAGGGGGAGTGGGAGAGGAAGAAGCAGGCTCCTAGTGGAGGAGCCTGATGTGGGGCTCGATCCCGGAACGCCGGGATCACGCCCTGAGCCGAAGGCAGACGCTTAATGACTGTGCCACCCAGGCGCCCCAATGCCACTGAATTTTACACTTAAAAATGACTAAATGGGGGTGCCTGGGTGGCTCAGTTGGTTACGCATCTGCCTTTGGCTTAAGTCATGATCTCAGAGTCCTTGGATGGAGCCCCAGAGCAGGCTCCCTGCTCAGCGTGAGCCTGCTTTTCTCTCTGCCTCTGCCCCTGCCCCTCCCCCTGCTTATGCTCTCTCGTGCTCCCTCTCTGTCAAATAAATAAAATCTTTTTAAAAATGATTAAATGGCAAATTTTGTTATGTATATTTTACCACAATTTTTTTAAAAAAGTAAGTTAAGATGAACTGGTGGAGGAATTCTATCTGTATTGTAGAAAGCTGGTTTGTGTCTGGAAATCCCTGATAGTTGGAATCCTCTCAATATTTAAAACACAGCAAAGAATCTGGGTCACATTCTTTATCGGCAGGAATGACACACAAATATTTGCTCACTTTGGCACAGTCATCAGAAATGATGTGGGACCCTGGCCCATTGGGCAGGATTCTGCTGCTGTGCCAGGGAGCTGTAAGCCTTCCTGCAGGGGTCCCAGGGCAGGAGCAGGGCAGCCAGGGTGGTGAAAAGGTACTTGAGGGCCCAGGGGAGCAGCTGCTTTACCAACTGAATTGGAAGAATTTTAATATATTCAGCACTGTATCAGTATAAAATGACAACGCTCACAACACTTATGGGGTTGACTCAGCTGTAGGAAAGGTAGAAAGAAGGCTAGATTTGTCTTTTCCTATCACCTCTCACAGACATTTATTTCCTCTGTTAAAAGCACACTTTTCCTTCTCTCCAACCTTCCTGCCTCCCAACTATCCCCATATACACACCTCCGGGCTCCTAGTTCCAACGAGTATATTCTGATGTCCTCCAACAGCATAATCTGAATGTGTTCCAAGTTTTCCCTATGTTCCCAAGCCAGTCCTCCAGCATTTCCTTTACACACCCACCCAAGCTTGTTCCTTTATATCAGCTTACCTGACAAGCCGCCAAAGAAACTGACCTGATAAATTAATACGAAGATGATCTGCACTTTTAGTAAAGATACATGGAGGCGTCTGTGGTTCAGAGTGGTGAACAAATCGCTGTTGCTTTAATTTCCATGAGAAGGTTGGTGGGGTAGGAGCTGTTTTTGAGAATGGAGTCATGTCTGACATCTCTCAAATGATGCCCTGAGGATCTCCACTCATGGATGACATTTCGTACAGCTACCCCTCAAATACTTTTGCCTGAAGGAGGCAGGATGACTAAGTAAAATAACATCCACCAAGAATCTCAAAACTCCAATGATTACAGCCTCATTTTGCTAACATGATCTCAAAAGTGTCCGTGTGTGCTCTTCTTGAAACCCTTTCCCTTCCCACAAACTTTCCTAGAGAGCAGTGAAACAATGGGATTAAAAAGATGAAGTGATTAAATGAAATGAGGTATCCTGAATTGGATCCTGGAACAGAAAAAGGATATTAATGGAAAAACTAATAAAATCCAAATGGAGTCTATTAATAGTGTTGTGCCAGTGTTCATTTCTTAGCTTTGGCAAACATACCATGGTTATACAAGAGACTACCATTAGGGAAAGCTGGGTGAAGTGTATATAGGAATTATCTGTACTATCTTTGTATCTTTCTGTAGACCTAAAATTATCACCTAATAAAAAATTCATTTTTAAGAAAGGTGAAGAAAGAAGAGAATCTAAGCCATAATTAGCCTCTATTCAAGGAATGTCTGCATTCCGACACCACCCTTGGTACAAAGTCTTCCTCCAACTCATTCACAGCCAGGTGAATTGGCAGTCCAGTGTTTTAGCAACATTGCATCATACATAATTATTAAAAAGTGTAAAAAAAAAGTAATCCAAAAAAAAGTTAAACAAGTAATCATTAACAACACTTTAGAGAAACTTTGTTTATATTGATTTAGATTACAGGTATGAGGGGAAAAAATTAACCCCAAGAATTGCTTTTGTAAAAACTTGAGGATTTAATCAAACCATCACTTGAGGTACCTTGGGGAATGAGTCTGGGGAAAAGGCAGGGAGACTTATGCTTTTGACTACGTATTTTTGTATTGCATGACTTATTTTTAAACAATGAGAATGAATTATTTTTATAATTTTTAAATTTTATAATTTTATAAATTTTATAATTTTTAAAACCAAATATAGGGGTGCCTGGGTGGCTCAGTCATTAAGCATCTGCCTTCAGCTCAGGGAGTGATCCCAGAGTCCTGGGATCGAGCCCCAGATCAGGCTCCTCCGCTGGGAGCCTGCTTCTTCCTCTCCTACTCCCCCTGCTTGTGTTCCCTCTCTTGCTGACTGTCTCTCTCGCTGTCAAATAAATAAATAAATAAATCTTTAATAAAATAAAATAAAAACGTAAAAAAACCAAATATATATATATTATGTATTATATCTATAATATATATAGTTTTAAAGATTTTATTCTTAAGTAATCTCTACACCCAACATGGGCCTCAAACCTCCAACTCTGAGATCAAGAGTCACATGCTCCACCGATAAGCCAGCCAGGTGCCCCAACAAATATATATGTATTAAGTAGCAGTTTATACACTATGAGGCAGAAATAGCTATGTTTGAAATGGAACACCAGAAACATTATAATTATAAAACAAAAAAAAAATGCAGTAATCAAAAAGAAAAAGAGGGAAGTAATATGGAAGGAAATATGTACAAATGTTCATAATGCTTAGATATGATGGTAAGATGGATTTTTAAACTTTGTATTTTATATTCTCTGTAGTCAACATGCAGTGTTTATTAGGAAAAATAAAGATAAAAATTACAACCTTTACATATATGTATTTATCAAATTTTTCTGTACAAATGTTATGACATCTGTCCCTATGTAGTTCTTTAAACTTGAGGAAATTAAGAATTTTAGAACATGTATCTTAAACATCTGCTAAAAAAAGCTACATTAAAAGAAATAGGCTGTAAGAACTTGGCCACAGATGCACTGTTTCCATTTCAAAGTTACTTAAGAAAAACATTTAGCTGTGTACAAGGGCTGCCTTCCAAAATACTCGGAGTAACCACCAGGGAGATAACTATTTGAATATTACTGTTAAGTGTCTGAAACCAAACACGGAAGAACTATTTTCTTTCTTTTTCTTTTTTTAATAAGTATTTTCAAAAGAAAATCTTCAAACTTCTGGCTTCTCTCCTGTGGTTTCTTTTCTCATCTCCACTTGAATATCCCTGAAGCACCACAAAGAAAACAAACCTGAAATCAAATCCAACATCTTCATGCCATCGAGTTCCCAGACTTCTCCTCCCACCTTCCCTGGAATTGAAAGCAGGGTTTGAGTATCTCCAGAAAAAAAATAATCATATCTGGAGGAGATTTCACTTAGCCTCAGAGGGTGCTTAGGCCAGGAGGGTCACATTCTCAGAGCTAAGCGGAATATACACAGCCAGCCTGGAGAAGGAGGAAGTTCTTGAGAAAGCACGGTGACAGCATGAGCCCTTAGAACAGAGAGATTAGCCACCAGAGTGTCAATGCTGGGAAGACAGATGTGTAAAGGGGATTTGTAAGAAAGTTTGTTCCATAATATCCTGCATCCCTCAGCCCCACCTCCACCCGTATTCCCAAGGCTTCTTTTTTCTTTTTTCTAAAGATTTTATTTATTTGACAGAGAGAGAGAGACCGCCAGCAAGAGAGGGAACACAAGCAGGGGGAGTGGGAGAGGAAGAAGCAGGCTTCCAGCGGAGGAGCCTGATGTGGGGCTCGATCCCAGGACTCCGAGATCACGCTCTGAGCCGAAGGCAGACGCCCAACAACTGAGACACCCAGGTGCCCCTATCCAAGGCTTCTAAAAAATCGGGCTTGGGGGCACCAAGGTGGCTCAGTTGGTTAAGCATCTGCCTTTAGCTCAGGTCATGATCTCGGGGTCCTGGAATGGAGCCCCACGTCAGGCTCCCTTCTCAGCAGGGAGACTGCTTGTCCCTCTCCCTCTGCCCCTCCCCTGCTCACGCTCTCTCTCTCTCTTAAATAAATAAAATCTTAAAAAAAAAAAAAAACAAACCAACAGACTGCCTGGGTTTGAAACCTGATTCCACTTACTGGTTGTTGGCAAATTAACACACCTCTCTATTCATTGATTTCCTCATCTGTAAAATGGCATATGGTCACGCCTACTTTATGGGGGTATGAGAATTAATTGAATTAATCCTGTTTCATAACTGAAATACTGTTTAGTTGGCTACAGTAGTTACCAACTTGTTCTTCCTTTCCTCAGGATCTTCTAGTCTTGATGTTTTTCACAATGGTGCCAGAGGGGCCTCTGGGTGGCTCAGTAGGTTAAGCATCTGCCTCAGCTCACATCATGATCTCAGGGTCCTGGGATCAACCCCCCCCCCCCACCTTCCAGACTCCCTGCTCAGGGGGGAGTCTGCTTCTCCCTCTCTCTCTGCCCCTCCCCCCTGCTTGCACACACTCTCTCTCTCTGTCTCTCTCAAATAAATAAAAAAAATCTTTTAAAAAATGCTGCCAGAGATTCTCTAAAATACAGACCTGTATACATTTATCCCCAGCTGAAACCCCTTTAAGTATAGTCAATAGTCACCCTTTGTTTCCAATTCAACTTTTTTTTTTAGGTTCTAATATTTTATTCAAATTTTACTTTATGTTAATTACAGCATTGGAAGGGAAGGATCAATGTAAGACTCTAAAATGTACCCATTAAACTACAAAAAATAAACCAAGTGGCAAGAATATAAATAGAAATCCAATTTAGATTCTGAATGATGTCACAACGTGATTACAGTCACAGAGACAGTTACGGTTTGCAGCTAGAATTCTTAGAAGCTGTTTCATCTGGTGCAAGGGCAAAAAAACACAACATGAAAGGGAATTTAGTCCTGAATTATTGGTTTCATCATATCCATCTTCTCCACCTCCATTAGGGTAGGAAACCATGGTTCACATAAAAAACCAGCTACTGTGCACTGCAGACTATTTTTGGTGTAAAAGAGGTAATTGGACTGGGGTTGAAACAGGTCATGAAAATCGGTCTAAAGTCTTTTTCAGGGACACCTGGGTGTCTCAGTGGGTTAAGTGTCTGCCTTCGGCTCAGGTCATGATCCTTAGGTCCTGAGATCGAGCCCTGTGTTGGGCTCCTTGCTTAGTGGGGATTCTGCTTCTCTCTCTCCCTCTGCCCACCCCTCCCCTTCCCCCGCTTGCGTGTGCTTTCTCTCTACCTCAAATGAAGAAATAAAATCTTTTAAGAAGAATAAAATCTCTTTCAGATGAGTTAGTACACAACAGCAAACAACAAGCCTCTCCTCCATTAGGGTAGGAAACCAAAGTTCACTTCTCAGGAAGTCACAATTTCATTCATGTACTCAATACCAATTTACAAATTGCCTATAAATTATCAGCTTCCACTAGGAGCCATTTCTAGATTAAAAAAAAAAAACCTGACATCTCTATAGGCCACCAACTTCCCCCCAAGTCTACGGCCGAAAGGACCTTTTTTTAGACTTGGGTTTCCTCTGTATCTCTGAAAGGGTAACACCTTAAAACAGAATCATCTTTAATCTGGAGATCTAACATATTTAGCAATACTGAATCCCAGACAAAGGTACCCTAAATTCTGAAGGTAGCTACCCTGCAAAATAGTTTAAAATTCAACGATTGTACAGTATTCAATTATGCTTGCATTCCAGGCCCAGACCAATCTTGTGGCCACCTGTGTTGACATTCTTGCCATCCAGCAGAGCTGACAGCATCAGTCTGACACCCCTGGCTTTAGGGTCTGGATCTATCCTAAACCTATCAGGCTGGAGTTGTTCACTTCAGTCGGGAAACAGGCATCAGGGTACATCTGATCCTTGGCTGCTATTCCGAAGCGAGCGTTACTAGTTTCTGCTGTTCAGGCCAGATTAACATTGGTCTCCAACTTCTTTTTCACCTTCTGATAAATGGAGTCACTACATTCTATCTTGTCATTAATACTAGTGCAAAGCTGCAATTCATCAGTTTTGTAGCCAACCACAAAGTTGCTCTGGGTCCCCCCAATTTGGGGTCTCAGAATTCATGTGGGAGCTAGCCAGCCAGCCAGCCAGCCAGCCAGCCTTCTTGACCTGGCACCTGCGCACCCCAGACTGAAGGCCCAGCCATGTAGAAATCCGCGTCCAGGTTGATGCACTCTCGCTTATGCCCTGTCCTTATTTTATCATCCCACCCCTTCACCACCCCCTACCCCCACATCCTGCCCCTGTTCTCTGTGTTTGCTGAGAGTTTGAATCAAAGGTCAGCTTCACTCCACATGCAAACTGGTCTTCCACAAAAATCTCCATGCCTAGTGTGTTGTCAGTGTTTCATTTCTCCACAGACGTCAGACTTTATTTGGTGCATCTGTACTTGGTTTCCAGGCTAACCCTCACTTTGGTGGTTGATCTCAGTGTCGGCTGAAATTAAGCTTGTACATTCCAGTCTATTCTCAGATTTTGTTTTGTTTTGTTTTCTTTTTAAAAAGATTTTATTTATTAGAGAGAGAGACAGCACAAGCAGAGGGTGAGAGGCAGAGGGAGAGGGAGAAGACTCCCTGCTGAGCAAGGAGCCTGATGCTGGGATGGATCCCAGAACCCTGTATCGTGACCTGAGCTGAAGGCAGAGGCTTAACTGACTGAGCCACCCAGACGCCCCTCAGATTTTGTTTCCAAATCAGGTTTTATGAAGCCAAATCCATAGCCTTTGGTGAAGACATCCCTGGCAGATTTGCCAAGATGAGCATTCACGGGAGGCATAGCCATCCCTGGCTCAGCAGCAGTGGCGTCAGGCTGGGCAGTGGCTATTGAACCCCAACTCAACTTCTGATCCTTAAGTCCTACTACTTCCCACCCACCTACACCATCGTCGCCCACACACCTGGCACTGCATGACTCCAGGCCTCTCCTTATGTTCTCTCCTTTCTCTGGATTCTCTCTGGAATCTCTCTATTATTCTTTCACTAATGAGTTGCTGTTAAACCTTCAACACACTAGTAAAAAATTTTCTCTTCTGTGAAGTGTTTCTCAGCAATCCCAGACAAAAGTGAGTCACTTCCACTTTTTTGTTTCCATTTCACTTGGTATATAGCCCTGCCTTTGTACCTAACATGTTGTGCTGCAATTATGTGTTTATGGGTCTATCTTTCTCCGTAAACTGTGATCTACTCAATGACAGGGACTGCTTCTAATTCTTTGTTTGTCCAAAACCACAGCCACATCCCTAGCACATCAAAGATGTTTAATAACAGTGTGATGAATGGATGAATGAATAAATGAATGGATTAGTATAACACCTCAGTGACATCTACTTTGGTAGGATGGTAAAGACAGTAAAGTGGTGACAAGTAGGATACAGGCTCCACCACTTTAGTCATGTGACTGGGCAAATTTCTGACTTTCTGTGTCTTGGTTTCCTCATCTATAAAATGGTGACAATAATACCTTTTTAGTTGTTTGAATTAAATAATAAATGTATAATGCTTAGAGGAAGGCCTGGCACATAGTAATGATTATATATGTATTAGTTATTATTGTTGTTATTGTTCATGGAGAATCACTGTAAACTCCATAAGAGGTAGGGACTATGTTTTGACCTAACATTTAATTCCTAACTGCCACAGTGCTTCATATACAATAGGTACTCAATAAAGATTTCTTGAATAAATATCAAAATAATAAAAAAGAGAACGAAAGAGAGTAAAAAAAAAAACCCAAAAACCCACACAAGGTAAATAGGGGTGAACCTGGCACAAAGCACAAAGATATTACCAAGTCACCTCAGATCCTCAGCACAGGGCTAGATGACAAGGTGGCCCTGGAGTTTCTGAATCTTTCATTTCAACATCACAGGAACTTTGACTCTGCCCACCTCATTCACAGTGCTCTCTCTAAAGACATTGAAAGGGCAAGGAATGCTATATACAGGGAGTAATTTAATAAGACATTAAGCACCAGGAAAGCCTGCTTTTTCTTCTGTAGCCCATGGACTCATGACCTGCTGCTGAAACCACTTTTTTTTTTTAAGATTTTATTTATTTATTTAGATAAAGTGAGTGCAAGAAGGGGAGGGGCAGAGGGAGAGGGAAAAAGAGAATCTCAGGAAGACTCCATGCTGAGTACAGAGCCTGACATGGGGTTTGATTTCATGACCTTGAGATCATCACCTGAGCTAAAATCAAGAGTCAGACACTTAACCAACTGAGCCACCCAGGCACCCCTGAAGTCACCTTTTCTGGTTCTTGGCTTGGTCTGTAAAAATCAAACCCTAAATACTTGAATACCTATTTGCAACCAGACTAGATGATGGTGGCTTCAGTAATTGTTTGTCCTCTGCATTGCAGAAACAGAGTCAAAATGAGATTGGTAAGGAGGATGTCTTAGTTCAGGCTGCTATAACAGATTATCATAGACTGGGTGATGTGTTGATAATAGAAATTCATTTCTCACATTTCTGGAGGCTGGAAGTATGAGATCAGGGTGTTGGCAGAGTTGGGTTCTGGCAAAGGTCCTCTTCTAAGCTGTAAATTGCTGACTTTTTGTATCCTTACATGGCAGAGGATGAGAGCCAGCTCTCTGGCTGAAGGTTCCACCCTCATGACTTAATTACCTCCCAAAGGCCCCAATTTCAGACCCCATCACAGGGTTCAGCATGTGAACTGGGGGAATGAAGACACAAACATTCATCAAGTGATCTGCTCTTTACGTAGAGGAGGCAAAATTTTACTCATCTTAGGTTTTCAGCTGGGCTCTTTAACAAAAAGACAGATTAATGAGCAAAAAACATACAATTTAATGTGTGCAGCGTAAGACATCACATGGGAGAAACTTGAAATGTAACTCAAAGTAGTGGCTTAGAATTCTGGCTTATGTAGCATCTTCAACAAAGAACAGTATATGTATAGAGAAATGACAGGGCAAAGGAAAGTAGTTTTAGGCTTCCAAGGGTGGGAAGCTGATGGAAGGTAAATAGATGGGAGAAAGCTGATGGAGTAAAGTTTGTTTGCAGATTCCTTGTTTATTGTCCTTGAGCTGATAAGTCTGTCTCCAGAAAAAGGAGAATTTATATCCTGCATGTAGGCAGAAAGAGGGCAAGTAGAGAGAATAGTTTGCTACTTCTTAATTGCTTTAAGTTTGAAATAATTTTTAAGTCAAAAGGAATATTTTGGGGTGACGTATTCTGATCTCCTCCATTTACTATCCAGAAAAGCCTAAGAGAAAATTTTTTAAAGTTAATTTATTTTTATTTAAATTCAATTAACATATAATGTATTATTGGTTTCGGAGGTAGAGGTCAGTGATTCATCAGTCTTATGTAATACCCAGTGCTCATTACGTCATGTACCCTCCTTAATGTCCATCACCCAGTTACCCCATCTCCCCACCCCCTTCCTCAATCCAGCAACCCTCCAGCAACCCTCAATTTGTTTCCTATGCTTAAGAGTCTCTTATGGCTTGTCTCCCTCTCTGATTTTGTCTTGTTTTATTTTTTCCTCTCTTCCCCTATGATCCTCTGTTTTGTTTCTTAAATTCCACATATCGGTGAGATCATATGATAATTGTCTTTCTCTGATTGACATATTTCACTTAGCACAACACCCTCTAGCTCCATCCATGGCATTGCAAATGGCAAGATTTCTTTTTTTTTTTTTTTAAGATTTTATTTATTTGACAGAGAGAGACACAGCCAGGGAGAGGGAAAAGAAGCAGGGGGAGTGGGAGAGGGAGAAGCAGGCTTCCCACTGAGCAGGGAGCCTAATGCGGGGCTCGATTCCAGGACCCAGGATCACGACCTGAGCCGAAGGCAGATGCTTAATGACTGAGCCAGCCAGGCACCCCAAGATTTCATTTTTTGATGGCTGAGCAGTATTTCATTGTATATATATATATACATTTGTATATACAATTGTATATATATATATATTACGTCTTCATTATCTATTAATCTCTCAATGGATATCTGGGCTTTTTCCATAGCTGGGCTATTGTGGACATTGCTGCTATAAACATTGGGGTGCAGGTGCCCCTTTGGATCACATTTGTATCTTTGGGATAAATACCCAGTAGTGCAATTGCTGGGTCATAAGGTCTATTTTCAACCTTTTGATGAACCTCCATACTGTTTTCCAGAGTGGCTGAACCAGCTTGCATTCCCACCAGCAGTCTAAGAGGGTTCCCCTTTCTCTGCATCCTCTCCAACATCTGTCGTTTCCTGACTTGTTAATTTTAGCCATTCTGACTGGTGTGAGGTGGTATCTCATTGTGGTTTTGATTTGTATTTTCCTGATTCCGAGTGATGTCGAGCATTTTTTCATGTGTCTGTGGGCCGTTTGTATGTCTTCTTTGCAGAAATGTCTGTTCATATCTTCTGCCCATTTCTTGATTGGATTATTTGTTCTTTGGTTGTTGAGTTTGACAAGTTCATTATAGATTTTGGGTACTAGCCCTTTATCTGATATGTCATTTGCAAATATCTTCTCCCATTCTGTCGATTGTCTTTTGGTTTTGTCAGCTGTCTCCTTTGCTGTGCAAAAGCTTTTTATCTTGATGAAGACCTAATAGTTCATTTTTGCCTTTGTTTCCCTTGCCTTTGGAGATGTGTCTAGCAAGAAGTTGCTGCAGCTGAGGTCGAAGAGGTTGCTGCCTGTTCTCCCCTAGGATTTTGATGGATTCCTGTCTCACATTTAGACATTCATCCATTTTGAGTCTATTTTTGTGTATGGTGTAAGGAAATGGTCCAGTTTCATTCTTCTGCATGTGGCTGTCCAATTTTCCTAACACCATTTGTTGAAGAGACTGTCTTTTTTCCATTGATATTCTTTCCTGCTTTGCCAAAGATTAGTTGACCATAGAGTTGAGGGTCCATTTCTGGGTTCTCTATTCTGTTCCATTGATCTAGGTGTCTGTTTTTGTGCCAGTACCATACTGTCTTGATGATTACAGCTTTGTAATAGAGTTTGAAGTCCGGGATTGTGATGCCAGCTTTGGTTTTCTTTAAGGAAAGAGAAAGTTGACTAGGAAGTATTATGTAATGGTAGCCCACTAGTTTGAACACCAAACTGGAAAAAGAAAGCAAAGAGGGGTTGCTGGCTAGCTTGGTCAGAAGAGCATGTGACTCTTGATCTTGGGGTCATGAGTTTGAGCCCCATGTTGGGTGTAGAGATTACTTAAAAAGTAAATATATAAACTTAAAAGAAAGCAAAGAGGGAAGGTATGTAACCATATTATAAACTCCATGAAGAGATTGTCAAAGTATAATTTTTTAAAAGTTAAAAATACGATTGTCATACAAACATATAATGAACATATTTATTCAACTAATTTTTATTACATTATTAAATATTTATTTATAAATATTTATCAATATTTATTTAGCTTATTAATTAATAGGGAGTCATCAAGATGGTAAAGCTGGTTCCAACTTAAGAAAGGAACATTAGAATAAGATTGCTAGCTTAGATACAAAACTGGTTAATGTTCTTCAAGGCAATTAAGTGTAACATTTGTGGTTATCTTTTTTACTGGACAGAAATTATTTGCATCTTTATGGGAAAACACATGTAACTTCACTAAGTTCTGGGACTTCACTAAGACTGGGACTTTTAATCAGGAGTAAACAGTGATTTAAACGAAGTGTATTCCCTCTAGACTATTTAAAAAATTTTCTTAAAGATTTTATTTATTTATCTATTTATTTATTTGAGAGAGAGAGTGCGCAAGCAGGGGGAGTGGCAGAGGGAGAGGGAGAAGCAGACTCCCCTCTGAGCAGGGAGCCAGATGCCAGGCTTGATCCCAGGACCCCAGGATCATGACTTGAGCAAAAAGGCTGACGCTTAATCGACTATGCAACCCAGGCACCACTTCCCCCTAGATTATTAAATAATCCTTGGGTAAGCCTGATAAACAATGCCTCCCATGACATTGAAAGGAAATGCCACCCATCTTTTTGCCTTATTTCCAAGTTTTAAAAATGTTTCTTAATAGGAAGGATTTTATTTTATTCTCTTCACTGCTGCATTACTAGCACCTGGAACAGTACTTGCAACTAGTAGGCTCTTAAGGAACAGTTGTTGAATGAATGAATGGTTATGTTTTAAGAAAGTTTTTTTTAATTGGTTGTTTATAATTCAGAGTGCATTTCCCCCTTTTTTTTTTTTTTGAAGATTTTATTTTTAAGAATATCTACAACCAACATGGGGCTTGAACTCACGACCCCAAGATCAAGTTGCATGCTATTCTGACTGACCCAGTCAGGTACCCCTATAACTTGGAATGTATTTCCCTTTAAAGTGATGTTAGAAATTATGGTAGTTAGTTCTCTGGTCAGACAACAAATCTTCCCAACCTGCAGTATAACCAAGAAAGACTGGCAAACAAGAGCAGGAGTGTTTCTATGAGAAATGCATTCATCTATTCAAAATGGAGAACTGGGGCCACATCTTCTTTCCACCTCCACACTTATATCCCTTTCATTCCATCCCCCAGCACCCCCCTCAGGACTTGCTGTCCCTCAAGGTCTCTGTTGCTGGGCAGCGGTATCAGGAATTCCCCACAGCAGGGCTGGCTGCTTCGGGTACAGCTGGGAGCAGGCTATAGTTAAAGGAAAAGAAGAAGCAGGGAGCTGATGATCTCTGGTTGGAGATGAGGCGCTCCAGGGTCTGCAATTCTGGAGTTATAACCCCCAGTATTGCTGTCAGCCTGAGGCTTTACCACATTTCTTTTCTTCTATAAATTCCAACATGGACTTGCCGGCTTCCCTTTTAATATCACCATCTTGTGTTGACTAGAGTCTCTCCTCTATAAGCCACTGAAGGACAGAGTGAAGTCTCACAGCTTTGCCTGTCCCTGACACATGCACTCTGTGGAGGCCTTTTAAAGATGTGCAGGTGCAGATTGGGTGTTTAATCATTCTGTGGATATGCTGCAGCGATTGGAATAGCCAGATGTTTTCTAGATACCAAGATGTTCTATCTGAAGTGCATTGTATTTTTTTTTAAAGATTTTATTTATTTATTTGACAGAGAGAGACAGCCAGCGAGAGAGGGAACACAAGCAGGGGGAGTGGGAGAGGAAGAAGCAGGCTCCTAGCGGAGGAGCCTGATGTGGGGCTCGATCCCAGAACGCTGGGATCACACCCTGAGCCGAAGGCAGACGCTTAACGACTGCGCCACCCAAGCGCCCCTGAAGTGCACTGTATTGATTTGCATTAAGCTCACCTGCCATGTAACAGAAAGCCTGAAATGATAGTGGCGTAATCAAGAGAGAAGTTCATTTCTCTTGTTCACCAAAGAAGTCTGGGCATAGGCAGTGCCTGTGTGGAGGCTCCACAGTCATCAGAGAGCCAGACCCTTTTTGTCTTTTCTGCCCCGCTATCCCAGCACATGAATATCACCCTCAAAATCATGTAGGCATCCACGTGGTAGGGAACACCCACTCACAGATTTTCCAGGGTCCACTCAAAGGGTGGAAGATAGTAAGTAAAAAGCTGTAGGGGTAGGGCATTCTACTGTATCTAGGAATATTACTTTCCTTTTTCTTTAAACTCTCCAAGATTGGCCACTAAAGACCAATCTGAGCCACCAGGCAAGCTGAGAGGTCAAGTGAATGTCAGATGTGAGCTGGAGAAGGAAGGAGGAAGAAAGGAAGCAAAATTCTAAGAAGCAGCAAAAATAACCCCAAACATCAGAGACATTGTTTTGGAGGTTATTTGGGTATAAAAGTTGTACATAGATTTGCCATTTGCCTTTTTAGCATTGTATTAGTCAGAATCTCAACAGAAAACGGGGTTTCACTTAAATTAGATCATTTGAGGAAGTGATCTTTGCCCACAAATTTGTAAGGTGTAGCATCACCACAAGAGAATGCCTTAGCCTGGGGTCAGTAGCAGCAGGGCTGTTAACACACCTAGGGGCCTGAAGGGATATGGGGAGGGAGTGGTTATTGAAAGGAATGCAAGGACTGCCTTGAAAAGGACTGTGACATTTGGGCAAGAATAACAGCCTGAGGAAGGGAGCAATGCTCCTATTCCCTTCCTTCCTATACCTTCTAGGGATCCCCATTGGATCAACCTAACTGAAGCCAGAGGGTGAGGGAACCCTTTGGTATGGTCCATACAGGTGAGCTTCTTGGGACAGGAAAGGGTGGAGAGTAGATTTGGAGGGACAAAAGAAGATATAAAGCGAGAACATTGCTATTAAACTGCAAATAAAGAAGTAGAATAAAATCACTTTCATTTGCATTCTTTTTATGCTCATTCTGTCATTAACTGTGGTAGCCAGCCTCCCAAGTAGTCCCCAGGGGTTCTTGCCTCTTGATGTTCATGTTGCAGAAATAATAGAGGGTGGCTTCTAAGGCTGGGTCACAGTGAGGCTACCGCTTTTTGCCTTGGATCACTTGTTCTGGAGGATACTAGCTGTCAGGTCCCCAGGATACTCACCCGGGGGCTTGTGGTATGGAGCTGAAGCCTCCTATAGCAACCACTTGCCAGGCAGGAGAGAGAACCATCTTAGAAGAGGACCTCCAGCCCCAGTCAAACCATCATATGACTGCAATTCTGACTGATATCTGGCCTGCAGAGACCCCAAGCAGAGACCCTAAGCTGTCCGCAAATTCCTGGCTCTCAGAATTATGTGAACTAATAAATGTTTGTTCTTCAAGCAACAGAATTTCGGAGTAATTTGTGGTGCAGCAATAGACAACTAATTATGATTGTTAATTTAGGTGTCAATTTGATTGTATGCTACACCAACTGAGCCAGCCAGGCACCCCTCAGACAACACTTCTTTTTAAAATATATTTAATTAAATTAATTTATTTATTTGAGAGAGAAAGTGAGAGAGAGAGAGAGCGCGCACGCACAAGGGGTGGGGGGGGGGCAGAGGGAGAGGGAGAAGCAGACTCCCTGCTGAGCAGGGAGCCCAATGTGGGGCTCCATCCCAGGACCCTGGGATCATGACCTAAAAAGATGCATAGGGCAAGTTATGGAGGGAACAGCACAGAGTTTCCACGTCTTCTCCAGAGCACCACCATGTCAGCACCTCAATATGCTCACCAATTCAGAGGTTCCTTTACTAGGTGTGAGTGAGCAAATCACTGGTCATTGTTGATTAATCTGCAGATCAATCTCTAGCCCTCTCCCCTCCTTGGAGGTCAAGGAGTGGGGCTAAAATTTCCAATCTTTTAATCATGGTCTTTCTGGTGACTAGTCCTCATCCTGAAGCTAACTAGGGGCCCACCAAAAGTAGCCTTTAGCCTTTTTAGAACAAAAGATGCTCCTAAGACATTCTAAGGGATTTAGGAGCTGTGTTCCAGGAACCAAGGACAAAGACCAAATATATATTTATCACATTTATCTTCAACAAATGAGAACTTGTGGCCAGTCTTTTCATCTATGTCCCTTCCCAGTTTCCCTCCACCCCCTCAACTCGACTATTTTGAAGCAATCCAAGTAATCATAAAATTTCATTCATAATATTTCAATATTTATCTCTAAAATAAGGACTATTTAATATAACGATAATATTATCACCACAGATTTTAAAACGTTACAAATAATCCCAAAAAGCCTGTACTTTTTGACTCTTGTAACATGTTGCTATGTTGCCCTCCTATGCGGGTGTAATAATTTACTCTTCTACCCCCAGTTTATAGCCCTGATGTTATCAATCTTTCTCATCTTCACCAATCAATGTCCCCTGAAAATTCCCATTTCTTTGATTATTAATGAGATTGAGCAACTTTTCATTTTATATTGGCCATTTATATTTCTTCTGTAAATTGCCTATTCGTTCCTCTGCTGATTTTTCTACGCATCAATCTTATTTTCATATTGATTGATAAGTTAAAATAGCAAGGGTTTTAATAAACATTGCATCATCTGTATTATATATAATGGAAAAAATTCAAAATGAACTTTATTTTCAAACAATTATTTAAAGTATGCATGGCAAATCCATAACACAGTACTCCATGCAGCCATTATATATATATTTATCACTACCTAAAGCAATCTACAGATTCAGTGCAAATCCTATCAAACGATGAACATCATTTTTCACAAAAATAGAACAAATAATACTAAAATATGTATGGGACCACAAAAGACCCAGAATAGCCAATGTAATCTTGAGAAAGAAAAACAAGGAGGTACCATGATTCAATATTTGAAAATATACTGCAAAGCTGTAGTAAACAAAGCTGTATGGTTCTGGCCCAAAATTAGACAAATAGATCAATGGAACAGAATAGAGAGTCCAGAAATAAACCCATGTTTATATGGTCAGTTAATCTATGATAAAGGAGGGAAGAACATACAATGGGGGAAAAAAAGACAGTCTTTTCAATAAGTGGTGCTGGGAAAACTGGACAGCTACATGTAAAAGAATGAAACTTGGATCACTTTCTAACACCTGGATCACTTTCTAACACCATAAGCACAAATAAACTCAAAGTGGATTAAAGACCTAAATGTGAGACCTGAAACCATAAAAATCCTAGAAAGAATACAGGCAGTAATTTCTTCAACATTGGCCATAAAATTTTCCTAGACAAGTTTCCTAAGTAAGGCAAGGGAAACAAAAGCAAAAATAAACTATTGGGACTACATCAAAATAAAAACCTTTTGCTCCACAAAGGAAGCCATCAAAACAAAAAACAAAAAACAAAAAAACAAAAAAAAAAAAACAAACCAAAAGACAACCTACTGAATGGGAGAAGATACTTGCAAATGATATAAGACATTCATATCCAAAATATATAAAGAACTTATACAACTCAACACCAAAAAAACCCCAATACAATTAAAAACAAGCAGAGGACCTGAATTGACATTTTCCCAAAGAAGACATACGATGGCCAACAGACACTTGAAAGGATGCTCAACATCACTAATCATCAGGGAAATGCAAATCAAAACCATAATGAGATATCACCTTATACCTGTCAGAACATGTAGAATCAGAAAGATAAGAAATAACGTGTTGGCAAGGGTGTGGAGAAAAAGGAACCATCCTACACTGTTAGTGAGAATGTAAATTGGTACAGCCACTGTGAAAAAGAATATGGATGTTCCTCAAAAAATTAAAAATAGAAATACCATATGTTCCAGTAATTCTACCACTGGATATTTACCAAAAGAAAATAAAAACAATTCAAAAAGATATAAGGACCCCTACATTTATTGTAGCATTATTTATAATAGCCAAGATATGGAAACAAACTAAGTGTCCATTGAGAGACAAATGGGTAAGGATGATGTGGTATATATGTACACAATGGAATATTACGTAGCTATAAAAAAGAATGAGACTGTGTCATTTGGGACAACATGGATCTAAAGGGTATTATGTAAGCGAGGTAAGTCAGATGGAAAAAGAAAAATATCATATGATTTCACTCATGTGTGGAATTTAAAGAAACAAATGAATAAACAAAAATAGAAAGCAGAATCAGACCTATAAATGCAGAGAACAAGCTAGTGGTTGCCAGAGGGGAAGGTGGTGGGGAGATGGGCAAAATGGGTGAAGGGAAGTGGGAGATACTTCCACTTATGCTTCCAGTTATGAAATGAATAAGTCATGGGAATAAAAGACACAGCATAAGGAATATAGTCAATGATACTATAATAGTGTTGTGAGCACAACATAATGTATAAACTTGACAAATCACTGTGTTGTACAACTGAAATGAATGTAATGTTGTGTGTCAACTATACTAAAAAAAAGCATGTATTTGTCAAAACATAGAACGTACAACACCAAGAGTCAACCCTAATGTAAAACCATGGACTCTGAGTTGTGCCAATATAGATTCACTGATTATAACAAATGTGCTACTTCGGTGAGAGATGTTGGTAGTGGGGGAGACTGTGCATGTATGAGGGGGCTGTGGTGTACATGAGAACTCTTTGTACTTTCCACTCAATTTTGCCGTGAACCTAAAACTAGTCTAAAAAGTAACGTCTATTTTTTAAGTATATATTGACATGGACAGCTATTATCTAAAATTATTTTTTAAATGTTCATATTAAGATCATTTCTACCAGGGCACCTGGGTGGCTCCATCCACTAAGCATCTGACTCCTGATTTTGGGTCAGGTCATGATCTCAGAATTGTGAGACTGAGCCCTGTGCTGGGCTCCATGCTCAGCGTGGACTCTGCTTGAGACTCTCTCTCTCCCTCTCCCCCTCCCTGCCCCTTGTGCATTCTCTCTCTCTAAAATAAATAAATAAATCTTTTAAAAAATAGATCATTTCTTTCACTGAGTACATTATTTAAATACAAAAATAATATGTTGCTAATACAATCTAACAATATAAGCCTAGATTCCATAACAATGATCATACTGTGAAACTCTCTAACATGTATTTTAAATTATTCAATCATATTGCTGAATCAACTTTAATTTTTTAAAAGATAGATTATTTTTATTTTTACTTTATCTTTTTTCAAAGATTTATTTATTTGAGGCAGAGGGAGCAAGAGAGAGCGAGGGTGGAAGGGGCAGAAGGAGAGAATATCCAAGCAGACTCCTGCTGAGTGTAGAGCCCGATGTGGGGCTCAATCTCACGACCCATGAGATCATGACCTGAGCGAAAATCAAGAATCAGATGCTTAGCCGACTGTGTCACTCAGGCACCCCAAAGATAGATTATTTTTAGAGCAGATTTCTGTGTACCACAAAATTGAGTAGAAAGTGGAGATTTCCTCTGTACCTTCTACCTCCATGTACACATGACAGCTATTATCTCTATATATTGACATGGAAAGCTATCCATAATATATACTGGGTAAAAAGAAAATTAACAGAAGACTATACATAATAAATAGGATATAATTTGAACTATAATATATATGTTTGTAGTTGCATGGGAAATACTAAGACACATTTTATTAGTATCCCTGATTTGTGTGGGAAAACAGAAACTCTGAGAAGTTAAATAACCAAGAACAATCAGCTACAAATGATGAGGCCAAGAGATGAAACCAAGTTTGTCTGGCATGGAACCTGGCTTAGTCCACTTTACCACTAAGTAGAAAGGTCGGTGAGGGAATGCCGGGAGCCATCGGCACAATGATGCAAAAACTGGGGTGGTGGGGTGACCGGGGGTACATTCATTTTAAGGAAACCAGGCTATGTTTCATGGCTGCATTGGTGAGAAAGTGGGCAGGGTGGGGGGCACACCAAGAGTCACTGGGGATTCAGTGGTTCAACCACAGTTTAGAGCAAAACCAACCATTTTGAATTTCAGAGAACCAAGGTTCAAATCCTGTCTTGGAGAAATCACCCCGGCTATTGACCGTTAAAATACAAAAGAAACGAAATCATCTCAGGATGTGTCCCTAATGTTGCAACCTCTGTTATCTCACTGAGAAGAGTTCTCTTGGCTCATGTAGCTTTAGGTCCTCTGATACGATCTCCGATGCAAGGCAGGAATCTCCCCTACAGTCGTACTAATGGATATTTTTTTCATCTTTTCTAGCTCAATAAATTCTGACCTTTTATAACTCATAGTTAGGAGGAGACTGCTGGCATAAGACTAATTAGTGATGCTTTTATTGGAATGGGCTATCTTTTTATTTGAATGTATTACTGAGGAACGTATTATTTTGTGTGTGCAAATTTTTACTTATGGTAACAGGATTGCATCATATATCTCCTTCAGGTGTTTATATTTTTCCATCAGCTCCGTGTACTTAAGAGTTACCCATGCAGCTTTGCCTGCATCTAACCTGATCCTACTCACAGAGGCTGTAGACTCCAGCGTGGGATCACATCTTACCCACCTGCTCTCACAGGGATGGGCACCCACGTACACTCAACTCCCTTCCACCTTTGGCTACAACACAGGAAACAACTTTGCCCATGTTCCCGTATAAGCCGTGTGAAAATTTCTTTGGAATATTTACTAGGAGCAGAATTTCTGGGTCACAGATGTATGTATGCTTCATTAGACTAAATCAGGTCAGATTACTCTCCAGAATGGCTGCATCAGGTGGGCCCCCACCAGCAGTGGAGAACAGTATGTTCCTTTTTTTTCTCCACATCTCTTCCAAGCCTTGGCAAGGTCCACATTTCTGATTTTTTGTTAGCCTGAAAGGTATAAAGTGATATCCTTGTGAATGTTTTTGTTTGCATCTCTCTGAGTACTATGGATTCGTGTTCATATAACTGACTAGCCCACAGTGAGGCTGATATGCTGAGAAGGGTCAGAGTGATCTTGTTGTTTCAGGTTTCTCTTGTACCCTTTGTTTTGTTCCCTGGGTTAGGACAATATCACTTTTTAAATCGCTTTATTGAGATATAATTCACTTACCATATAATTCACCCATGTAAAGTGCACGATTCAATGGTTTTTAGCAACAGAGTTGTGCAACCATCACCAGAATCCATTTTAGAACATTAAAAAAAAATGTGTATAGCCTGGTGTCTCTGTGTCTCAGTCAGTTAAGTTTCTGACTCTCAATTTCAGCGTGGGTCATGATCTTGGGGTGTGAGACTGAGCCCCAGGTTGGGCTCTGCACTGCGTGGGGAGCCTGCTTAGGAGTCTCTCTCTCCTGCTCCCTCTGCCCCTCGCCTCCTCTAAAAAATTAAATAAAAAATAAAATAAATAAGCCAGCACCTCGGTAAACATGGCGCTGCCAGTGGTGTGGAGCGCGTTGGCTGGGCCCTGCCTGCCTTGGCCCTGGGGGCTCACCGGCTCTGCTCTGCTCTCCGAGGGTAAATTCACAGACAAACATGAATGGATAACAACCAAAAATGGTATTGGAACAGTGGGAATCAGCAATTTTGCACAGGAAGCTTTGGAAGATGTTGTTTACTGTAGTCTGCCTGAAGTTGGGACAAAACTGAACAAACAAGATGAGTTTGGTGCTTTGGAAAGTGAGAAAGCTACTAGTGAACTCTATTCTCTATCAGGAGAAGTCACTGAAATTAATGAATCTCTTGCAGAAAATCCAGGACTTGTCAACAAATCTTGTTATGAAGATGGTTGGCTGAGCAAGATAGCACTCAGTAATCCTGCAGAACTGGATGAATTAATGAGTGAAGAAGCATGTGAGAAATACATAAAATCTATTGAGGAGTGAAAATGGAACCCCTAAATAGACTGGCATGAAACAACTTAATCTAGCATAGTTGTCTTAAATTAGTGGTACACAGAGGATTTAAAATAGCAACAATTAGCAATACCAGTGGAAGAAGAAACTACTTGTAACAATGCTAATGGAAGAAAATACCCCTTAACTTTATAATGATTGTAGAAAAACACAATATACATCTGTTTTGCAATACCCTCTGATTTTTACCCAGTTATGATATTCAGAATCCTGAAATGATCTGTGGTTAAAAACTATAAAAATTGTGTTATTCAAGGATGACATTGTTATCGTAAGCCTTAGGGAGTATTATAACTTGCTTACATCTATCCCTGGATGGGGGTTAAAATACTTAAATAATCTTTCCATTGGAAATAACTGGCAGTAGAAAAAGGTTTGTTAGTTGTATGGTGTCAGATAAAGAACAAAACTACTTAATTTTGCAATATACTGCACTTGATGGTTGGTGCTATCTTTAGACAATGAAGCAACAGCCTTGCAGAAAGGTAAAGAGATTAATAATAAAACATTCAACTTCTTTGTTAAAAAATAATAAAAAATAGGGGCGCCTGGGTGGCACAGTGGTTAAGTGTCTGCCTTCAGCTCAGGGCGTGATCCCGCCATTGTGGGATCGAGCCCCACATCAGGCTCCTCTGCTATGAGCCTGCTTCTTCCTCTCCCACTCCCCCTGCTTGTGTTCCCTCTCTCACTGGCTGTCTCTATCTCTGTCAAATAAATAAATAAAATCTTTAAAAAATAAAATAAAATAAAATAAATCAATAAAAATATGTATAGCAAACGTGTATTAAGAAATGTATCAGAAGTTACCTGTACTCTCTCTCTCTCTCTCTTTTTTTTTAAAGATTTTGTTTATTTATTTGACAGAGAGAGAGACAGCCAGCGAGAGAGGAAACATAAGCAGGGGGAGTGGGAGAGGAAGAAGCAGGCTCCCAGTGGAGGAGCCTGACGTGGGGCTGGTTCCCAGAACACCAGGACGCTTAATGACTGAGCCACCCAGGTGCCCCTCTCTCTCTTTTTTTTAGAGAGACAGAGTGAGAGAGAGAGCAGGGAAGGAGGGGCAGCAGGAGAGGGAGAGAGAGAATCTTTTTTTTTTAATTTTAATGTTTTTTTATTATATTATGTTAGTCACCATACAGTACATCCCTGGTTTCTGATGTAAAGTTCGATGATTCATTAGTTGCGTATAACACCCAGTGCACCATGCAATACGTGCCCTCCTTACTACCCATCACCAGTCTATCCCATTTCCCCATCCCACCTCCCCTCTGAAGCCCTCAGTTTGTTTCTCATAGCCCATAGTCTCTCATGCTTCATTCCCCCTTCTGATTACCCACCCCCTTTCTTTATCCCTTTCTTCCCCTACCAATCTTCCTAGTTCTTATGTTCCATAGATGAGAGAAATCATATGATAATTGCCTTTCTCTGCTTGACTTATTTCACTTAGCATTAGGAGAGAGAGAAGCTTAAGCAGACTCCCCGCTGAGCACAGAGCCTGAGGCAGGGCTTGATCTTGTGACCCTGAGATCATGACCTGAGCCGAAATCAAAAGTTGGACACTTAACTGACTGAGCTACCCAGGTGCCCCCAGTTTTAGAACATTATTATCACCTCAGTGAGAAACCCTATACTCATTAGCATTTATTCTCCATTGTCCCCCAAACTCCCACACTCCACAGCTAGGAAACCATGAATCTACATGCCTCTGTAGATTTGTCTATTCTGGATATTTCATATAAATGGAATCACACAATATGTGGTCTTCTGAGACTGGCTTCTTTCATGTAGCATTATGGTTTTGAGGTTCATCCATGTAGGAGCACATATCTGTACTTCATTCTTTTCTATTGCTGAATAACACTCCATCATATGGATGTACCACATTTTCTAAATCCATTCATCAATTGATGGATTTTGGGCTGTTTTCACCTTTTGAGAGTTATAAAGAATGTTACTGTGTACATTCGTGTACATGCTTTCATATGGATAGTTTTAATTTCTCTTGGGTATATACCTAAGAACAGCTAAGAATGGTAAGTCTATGTTTAATATTTTGAGTGACTACCAAACTGTTTTCCACAGTGAGAGTACAATTGTATATTCTCACCAACAATGTACTAAGGTTCCAATTTCTCCACATGCTTGTCTCACTTGTTATTGTCCATTTTATTATAGCCATCCTAGTAGGTATGAAGTGGTATCTTGTGGTAGTTTTGATTTGAATTTCCCCCCTTTTTAAAAGATTTATTTATTTATTTATTTATTTGAGAGAGAAGGGGGTGGGGAGGGGCAGAGAGAGAGGGAGAGAGAGAGTCATAAGCAGACTCCACATTGAGTGCTGATCCCAATACGGGACTCAATCTCACAACCCTGAAATCATGACCTGAGCTGAAACCAAGAGTCAGATGCCTAACTGCCACCCAGGCACCCTGATTTGAATTTTTCTAATGAGTAATGCTGTTGAGCATCTTTTCATGATGTGATATTCATGAGTGATATGTATATCTTTTTGTGGGAATGTCTATTCAGACCATTTGCCCATTTATAATTTATTATTATTGAGTTGCAAGAGTTCTTAAATATTTTGAATACAAGTCTCTTATGAAATTTGTAACTTAAAATATTTTCTCAGGCTAATTGCCTCCTAGCTTAGCTTTGATGTAAAAAATGTAATAGCTGCTATCACTACCCACAATTCTGGGGTATCTGTGAGGTTTTTTTCTCACAACACTTCTTTTTTTTTTTTTTTAAGATTTTTTATTTATTTACGTGGCAGAGATACAGCCAGCGAGAGAGGGAACACAGCAAGGGAGTGGGAGAGGAAGAAGCAGGCTCCCAGTGGAGGAGCCCGATGCGGGACTCGATCCCGGAATGCCGGGATCACGCCCTGAGCCGAAGGCAGAGGCCCAACGACTGCGCCACCCAGGCACCCCTCTCACAACACTTCTGTCACCAAATGCATGGGTTTTCCCCCCATACCAGTGGATTCTCCAACTCTCTGGACACTAAGTAGGTATCCTACAATTCAATTCAGTTCTGACACAAACCACCCAGAGTTAGCACAGACCCCACAGTTTAAGGACTCAGTCCCACAAGTCTGCCCCCACTTTAGCTTGTCACCTGTACTTCTGACTGATCAGCTATAGATGGGAGGTTCGTCTTCTTCTTTTTTTTAAGATTTAATTTATTTATTTGAGAGAGGGAGACAGAGTAGAGTGGGGGCAGAGGGAGAGGGAGAGAGAATCTCAAGCAGATTCTGTGCTCAGCATGGAGCCCCATACAGGGCTTGCTCTCACAACCTTGAGCTCATGACCTGAGCTGAAATCAAGAGTTGGACACTTAACTGACAGAGCCACCCAGGTTTCCCTAGATGGGAGGTTCTAACGATCCCTTCCTCACACTCAGTTAATTTGCTAGAGCAGCTCACAGAACTCAGAGAAACATTTTACTTACTAGATTACTGGTTTATTATGTAAGAATATAACTCTGGAACAGCCAGCTGGAAGAGATTCATTGGGCAAGGTGTGCGGAAAGGGTGTAGAGCTTTCATTCCTCTTTGGAACATAACACTCTTCCTGATTTCCATGTGTTCAACAACGTGAAAACTCTCCAAACTCCAACTTTTTAGGGTTTTATGGAGGTTTCATTATCTAGGCATGATTGATTAGATCATTGATCACAGGTGATTACCTTGAGCCCCAGCCTCTCTCCCCTCCCTGGAGGTTGGAAGTGGGACTGAAGGTTCTAACCCTCAAATCAAGTCTTGGCCTGAAGCTATAGAGGAGTCACTAGTCAGGAAATTCTAAGGGATTTAGGAGCTCTGTTTCAGGAACTGGGGACAAAGACCAAACATGTATCTCTTATGTATCACAGACATAGATTGGATTGAGGAGGAGTGGAAGAAAGAAAAGAGATTCCAGGTTCATTATCAGTTCAATTTCATTCATTTCCCATATTAACAACAACTATCTACTTGCAAGCTATTCTCAGTGTAGAGAAACTTCAAGAAGCTTATGGTCACGACATAAATGAGTGGAATGGTGACTGCTACGACTGCGAAATACCAGAAGCAGAAGGGTCTCCAAGGTCTAGCAAGTGTCTGGGACAGGAGTAGCTCCACAAACATCTGCTCAATATAACTGAACTGAGGAGGTAAGAACAGAACTAAAAGATACAGCAGAATATAGAAAGTGACACAAAGTCTAGACATCTCCTGCTATAGCTGTCTACATCAGTCCTTGAGTTTTAATTGGGGCAGAAGATGGAAAAAGTGAAGGCAAATGTGAAAGAAATGAAGAGAGTTGAGAAGAAATACTTTAAGAACAGATCAAGGAGCCCAGTGGTCAGGAAGAAAACCTGGAGGGGAAAGCCTAAAAATTTAGGTACGAGTCCTAAAAATTTAGGATTTTTTAAAAGCACTCCCCTAGAGGTCATCAGGCTGAGCTCTGTCCACATCAACCATTAAGAGATTTTTACAGCCGCACTGTTCTGTGCCACACAATGTATGAAATAGGGTCAAGAACAGCGAACGCTGAGGGGTATTAAGGGCCGAAATAGCTGAAGGGGAAAGCAGCAGAAATCATGGCACAAGTTGAGAACAGAAGTATTTAGGTAATTTTTAGTTCTATTTTCTTTCCTGCTTCCATAACTGAGGGGTGGACCCAATTAGGTCCCCTGCAATTTTCTGATCGTGGCCAACTTTGCATGCATGGTATTTGCTTGATGTAATTTCCTCTGGGACAGTCCTCAGTGCAGCAAAGACTTTGCAAGGAAATGGAGGATTCTTCATTCATTCATTCATTTGACAGATTTATATTGAATGATTGGTTCTGCTTTAAGTGTTGGGGATATTACAATTTATTTATTTTTTTTAAAGATTTTTATTTATTTATTTGAGAGAGAGGGAGCACGAGCAGGGGGGAGAGGGAGAGGGAGAGGGAGAAGGAGACTCTTCACCAAGCAGGGAGCATGACTCAGGACTCGATACCAGGACCCTGGAATCATGACCTGAGCTGAAGGCAGCCACTTAAACAAACGAGCCACCCAGGTGCCCCGGGGATATTACAATTTGAACAAAAATCCACCTCCCATGGAGCAGACAGTCTGAGGGACGGCAGACATAACTAAGCGAATGAATGGGTAAACATCCACGGTGCTGATCCGTGCTCTGAAGATGAGAGTGGACAAGGGGTAGAGGAGACGGAGAGCTATTTTAGGTGGGTAGTCAGGGGAGACTCCCCTAATGCACTGCGGAGTAACCAGAGGCCTGCAGGACAGGAGAGAGTGGTCCCCTGAGCTGTCTCCAGTAGAGGCCAGAGCGGCAGAGCAGAGCTGCCCAGGGAAGAGTGGATGATGGTCGGCGGAAGAGCCAGGAATAAGGATATAATATCGTTTCCATTAACCCAACCCATTTTCTATTCCTAGCTTCCTTTCTGTTCTATTTTATGCTTTCTATGATAGGTTTTATTGATAGGCTTGAGCTTTTCAACCATGTACTAGTATATTTATAATTCCTCCAACACGCTATATTTTGAAGAGATGACTTGCATTTTCCATGGAAGTCTGGCCCTCTAAATTTCATGCCACAGATTCAGATTTTTTTAAAAAAATTATTCTTTTAGGAAAAGCGATTCAAAGATGTGTAGTAGCTACCATATGGCCAAGCACTTTGGCTTGTAAGTATATACTCAAAATAATGAAAACACAAATCCAAACAAAAACTTGTACATGAATGTTCATAACAGCATTCTTTGTAATAGCCCCAAATGTCCTAACCTAAATGTCCATCAGCTGATGAAAGAATAAACAAAATCTTGCACCTATTAAAAAAATTAAAAATGCAGAATGGAATTTTATAAAACATATGAGAGCAATCAGTTGTTTGCAATAAATGTCAAAACTTGTCTCACCGCAGAGAAGTCTGGGGGTAGTTGTATCTTCTTACATGATGGCAGCCTTCCAGGAGGCAGGACGCGCAAGCTGCCAGTCCCCTAAGCGGGGAGGAATCGAGACAATGTTGCTTCCCGGTAGTTTAGCGGTTAATGCAGTCACAGGCCAACCCAGATTCAACAGTGTGCAGAAATAGACTCTACCCTTGATAGCGCAACAGCATATGAGCACAGGAAGGGGAGAATTGGAGATAAGCTATCATAAAGATAGAATTGGTTGGGAACTAGAAAACAGATTTAAAATGTCAGAAGCCACTAACAACTAAAGAGCAACCTACATTTTAAGTAATTAAAATTCAGATAATATACACTTGTCTGAGGCTGAGTGTACTTCTCTGTCTCTTGACTTTGAGCTTAGACATAGATATTATCTATCTATTGTTTCATATCAAAGACCTCAGCTCACTTAATCTCTAACTACATTTGAAACAACTGCTTACACCTTCCTTCTTGAAATCTGTATTGCCCTTCTCTCGCTTTCTACTGTTTTTCCTCCTACCTCAATGCTACTTCTTTGTCTCCTTGCTCAATCATCTTCCTTTTCCCAACCTCTACATTCTGCAAAATCCCAGTACCTTGGCCTCCGGCCTCCTCTCCATCCTTACTTACTCCTTAGGTGATCTTGTCTTCGTGGCTTCAAGTTCCAGGCACACACTGATGACTCCAAAAATCACATCTCCCTAGAACAAGAGATGAATGTATTTAAGTGCCTATGCAAAATTTCTATTGTATGTTGACTAGGCATCACAAATTTAACTCCCCCAAGGAAAACCCTTGATTCTTCTTCAACTCCACTTGGAGAATTTTCTACCTAGTCCCTTTGTTGCTCCTCTTGGCCCCCCTGCAGTTTATTCTCTTCACAGCAAAATGAGTGATCCCTTTCAATCATAAATCCGTTCCTGACACTCATCTGCTCTCTTTCCCTGGGTCTTCTCAATTATGAGAATAACATCCAAACTTCTAATCTTGGTGTATAATGCCTTACGGATTCCTGTCTTTCTCCAGCTGCCTTTCTGCTTAATTTCACTCATTAGCCATGCTCCTATCGTGTTGGCTTCCTTGCCACTCGGCAGCAGGGCCTTTGTGCTTATCTTGTCCTTTCCTTTGCCTGGAGTACTTTTTCTTCAAGGATATGCACGGTCCATTCCCTCCCTTCTATTATGGTTTCTGCCCCCTGAGTGCCCCTGACTCTAAAAGGTTTTCCCCTGGCTTTCTCACCTCACATAGCACAAATCCCTGCTCTATCCCATTATTCATTGTTCTTTTTCTACAGACCATTCATTGGTACAGAAAGCAAAGAATATATTATCTCTGTTGTTCTATCTTCCTTTCTCTAGTATGTTCCACAAGGACAGAAATTTTGTTTAGTTCACTGCTGTATCTTCAGCTCTCAGAACAGTTTCTGGTACATCAGAGGATGCACTAAATATGTATCATTTGAATGAGTGAACAGCCATTTACTGAACAAACAAGGAGAGAGAGTTGCAATAAAAAAAGAGGAGGAAGAACAGAGATATTTTGTGAGCAGGGGACACTGCCAGAGACGAGCCTAGAGCAAGGTAGGGTGTTGTAGGCAACGGCAGAGAATAGTCAAAATTCCTCACATTTACTAGGCTGTCTAAAGCCAGGAATAACTCTTCATACTTCACACATGTTCATTTAGGTAATCCTCCCAAAAAGTATGATTTGAGAAATACGACCATCTCCTTTTACATGCAAAGAAACTGAGCATAGGGAGCTTAAGAAACTAGCCCAAGGTCACAGCTCATAAATGCAGAGCCAGAACTGAAACAGGCTGGCTGTCTCCAGAGTCTTGCTCGCCACTGCTGTACTACATAGCCTCTCAGACAAGCCGGGGATGAGGCCCCTGAATTTATACTTACTTCACAATATTGCTCAGAGTCAATCCTGCCTACAGTCTCGGTGTCTTTGCTACAGGGATCGTAGAAGAAATACCTCTAATTTTGCAAAACTTTTCTACCGTTTGGCATATCCTCGGTAGACTCTCTGGCCTAGTTGCCTGTTCTTAGGAGTTATGAGTGCACGTGGTGTGAAGTAGCACTTGACTGGGGTGCTAAAAGCTTGGCCTCTAATTACTCCAAGTCTGTAGTTGCCAGCTCTGTGGTTGAGGGCAAATCCTATCACCTCGCAGCGTCTGCATTTAATTTTCTGAAAAATGAAGGGGAGAGGAAGAGGAGGAAATAAATCCGAAGATACGTCTCAGCTCCAAAATTCTTTGATCACATTGACTGTTGGTCAGGCAAAAGGACTTCTGGGCCTTCTCTCTCCCAAGCTCCCCATTTAGTCCGGAGTTAAGAAAGAGGTGAAAGGTCCCCTGGTGGCAGCATGGCTCTGTTATGATCCTTATCTCCAGTAAACCTGCTGGCTGCTCTGCCTGCTCAGGGGCGCAGTTAGGAAATCAAGCCTTCTTTTGGAGTAAAACTTTCTACATCAGTCACTGAAAAACAGACTGAAAGTAAATTCAGCTAATTCCAGTGTAGCGAGCCAACATTGCAAAATGGATGATTACTGTTTTATGCTTTCTGTCCCAGTCAGAGCTCTTGCTAGCTGGCTAGTCTCAAGTAAATTCATCCTTCAGGTTCAATGTATATTCTACTTTAATGGCTCATTTTCTCCCCCTTCACTGCCTCAGAGTGATGTGTTCTCCCCTTGTATTTTCTCTAAACATGGACGGCCCCCAAGCAGATGATACTATATAATCTCTACCTGGTGAAACAGAAAATGCTCCCCCCCCCTTTATTTTCCATTTACTTTAGCTGTAATCTCTGTTCTTTCCTGGTGCGTGAAGTTTAGTTAGAAATTTATGCTCATGTGTACCGTGTGTTTCACTTGTGGAACACAACAAAACAGAAAACTAATTTTTGTTAAGCAATTGACAGAGCCAATTTCTGTTAAGATAATGTAAAGTTTTCAAAACAGAGATGAGAAGGAACATATTTAACACATCGATGAACTATGTACAGACAGTGTGGGAAGGGGATATACTTTGAAGACTGAGAGTCCTGGGTTCAAATCCCTGCTATTCCACTCAATGTTGTGTGGCTGAGAGCAAGTCATTCACATCTCTGTGCCTCAAAATTCACTCATCTGTAAAATAGGGATAACGTTACCTACATCAAACGGCTGTGGTGTGGACGTACTTGAGTTTTCTCTAAAAGTTGGCATCTAACAGATGTTATGGCAGGGAAACAAAGATGTTTATGGGGCCAGAGGGAAGAACACATAAGGCATCAATGAGTTGCACTTTCTCTTTCTTTTTCTCAAGAGGTAAATCGCACAGCAGTTAAGAACAAACTTTGGAGCCATGTTGCAAGGATTCAAGTACCGGCACTGTCATTTATAAGCTATATGATCTCAGGCAAGTTCCTTAATCTCTCTGTGCCTCATCTGTAAAATGGGGATGATAATAGTAACCCTATCTCATAGGGTCGTTGAGATTAAGTGAGTTAATATGTGTAAAGCATTTAAAACAGTTCCTGGACAGAATAAACATTTGTAGGGCTGAGTGCGATGGTTAATTTCATGTGTCAGTTGGACTAGGCCAAGGTACCCAGATATCTGGTCAAATATCAAGCTTCCATGTCTCTGTTGAAGGTATTTTTAGATGGGATTAATGTTTAAATCAGTAGACTCTGAGTAAAAAGCAGATTCCTCTCCAGAACGTGGGGACCTCATCCAATCAGTTAAAGGTCTTGAGGAGGAAAGACTGACATCCCCTAAGGAAGAAGGAATTCTGCCTGCAGACTGCCTTGGGTCTTGTGCTGCAGCATTACTTCTTCCCTGGGTCTCCAGCCTGCCACTCTGCCACAGGACCTTGGTGCTTACTCTTTCCTCTGCCCTGAATACTTTTCCTTCAAATATATCCATGGTCTGCTCCCTCCCTTCAGATTTGGACTTGGCAGCCCTCACATCACGTGAGCCAATTTCTTAAATTTCAGTCTCTCCCTCTCTCTCTCTACACACACACACACCCCCACCCCCACCCCCCCCACACACACCTTATTGGTTCTGTTTCTTTGGAGAACCCTAATACAGTCAGCGATGATGATTTGTGTTTGAAGCCTGAGTGATCCTCTATACTGGTTATTCAGTGAGAGTAATCACATGGCAACCTTTCACTTTAATCCTCCCACTTCTGAAGATTGAAGAAAACTAAGAGGAGAAAATAAAGGTTTGCCTTTTAAAAAGGCAAGGAAACAAGGAGGCAAGAATGCTCATGGCAGGTTTAGAAAATGATGTGTTTAGGTGGAATAAGGGCCCACTTAGGGAAGTGGTGGGTCATAAGGTTGGAGAACAGCAGGAGCAGCCCAGGAAAAAATCTAAATACCAACCTTGGAACCTCAGGATTTCTTTCCCCCCTATTGGAAATGGAGAGCTACCCAAGCTTTGTGAAAACAGTGTGGTAAGATGAAAACACACATCAGCGGTGTAAGATTCATCAGGAGGAGGGAGAAACTAGGGAAGGAGAGAACAGGTAGAAAATATTATGTGATCTTGCATCATGCAGTTATACACATTTCATCACCGAAGAGCATCAAGCATCTGTTTCCTTATTGTTTTCATTGGGTCACATTTTAGGCCAGGTGGTGGTTCCTCATGTGAGCAGACTGATGTCCCTCTCTTGGTCCCCTTCCCTTTTTTCCTTTGCTATAACTCTGCTCTCCTCCCAAGTCCCAGCTTCCTGCATGTTACCTGGTCTATGTGAAGGTAGGGTGGCAAAAGGGAATGACATTTTTGTTGCCCTTTCTGATCTCCAGAAGTCTTTCCTGGTTTCAACCTGGAAGGAGAAGTGTGAATTCGTATTTTCTTTATATTAAAGCATCTTCAAGAAAACAGATGTGTTTTGCTTTCTTTCTATAGCAGAACCATTATATGCTATGAGTTTATTTGAGTTCGAAAACCTTTTCCTGGAGGATTTTTGTATGTAAAATCTAGATCACCCAAAGCCAAAGTAACTTTTAAGTGGTAAATGCTAACCCTGGTTTGAAAGTCTATATTTAACACTGCCAGTGAAAGAAATGCAGTTGGGTACTTTCCCAGGCTATGCTAATTAGCTGAAAAAGAATACTTTCTTTGCTGCCATTGGTAGAGAAACTGACCAATAGAAGAGCAGTTCAGCACCTACACCCACTCTGTGCAAAATAAGGAGATGTGTTTGTACACGCCAATAACTCATGCTTTGGGTTGCCTCACAACCAGTGACAAGCGTGCCTTTCATCATCTCTTACAATGTTACCTTCAGATTCTGAACTTTAATCTAAATGAGACTGAGAAAAGAGGAATGAGTTTAGGAAACCAGATATCATTTCTAATAGGTTATAAGCATACACACTTCTGACATTACAGATTTTGAAGGCAATGGCAGTTTTTCTTAATACTGCATGTATTTTTCTGCTTATCCACTTATATAAATCTAGTTATTTGTACGTTCATTTCATTCCACTGACAAGAAATGTATTGAATGTTCTTTATGAAGATTACAATGAGAGTTTTGGCCTGTTTTAGCCATATCCTAATAACAGTATCTTAGCAGATATTACTCAGCAATAAACACTGAATTTTAGATTCTTAAGCTATAATTTTCACTGTGTGTGTTTTTTTTTTTAAGATTTTATTTATTTATTTGACAGAGAGAGACAGCCAGCGAGAGAGGGAACACAAGCAGGGGGAGTGGGAGAGGAAGAAGCAGACTCCCAGCAGAGCAGGGACCCAACGCAGGGCTTGATCCCAGGACTCTGGGATCACACCCTGAGCTGAAGGCAGATGCTTAAAACTGAGCCACCCAGGCACCCCTATAATTTTCACTGTGTTAATCTGTACCATTTCCCACAGCTAGAAGGGCGTCATATTAATTTGTCTACATGTTGCTTTATAGGTGGACCAAGGGTTTTCATTATTTTTTTTTTAGACTGGCTCTTTATAGGCTCCTCCAATGCATTGTAAAATCTTCAGAGTAATAATGCTTATTTTTATGGGATATTTACATTCTCTACCTAATTTAATTCTTGCAGCAATTATGTAAGTTGGCCAGGACAGGTTATACTTAGTGCTATTTTATATCTGATGAAACAGGGTCACAGTGAAGTTGGCTACTTATCTGAGGCCACACACTGGTCAAAAGCAATGTTGGAGTCTAGGCTCAGGACCCAGGCAAGGTACCTTTTATTTAATTACAAGATACCTCTCAAGAGTTAGAAATTTGTTTTTTCTTTCTTATTCTTTCTAGGTAGACTTGTATAGTATTCAGCAACTGAATATCCCTAACTTAAAAGAGAGACAGAGACAGGAAGGAGAAGATGAGCCACAAGACTCCTAGGAAAATATTTAGAGAATGCCATGTTTTGTTTTTTTTTTTTTTAAGTAGGCTCCATGCCCAGCTTAAAATGTGGGGCTTGAACTCACAACCCTGAGATCAACACCTGAGCTGAAATCAAGAGTTGGACGCTTAACTGACTGAGCCACCAGGTGCCCCATACTTTTCTAATTATAGCATTTATTATGTACTGCTTACTCTCCCACCTCCCAGTTTTCATAAGAGCAGAGATCTTGTTTATATTGTTCATTCATTGCTATAAGCCCAGAGCCTAACATACATAGTACTTGATATACTGCAGGAACTTCACAAAAAGTTATTGAAAAAATGAACAAAAATTTCTCTTTCACTAAAATTGCCCCAAGGAAAAACTCAACCAAATGATTTTATTTATTTTATTTAAAAAGAAAGTTTTATTTGTGTAAGTAATCTCTACACCTGACATAGGCTTGAACTAAGGACCACAAGATCAAGAGTCACATACTCTTTCAACTGAGCCAGCCAGGTGCCCCAATCAAATGATTTTAAGCTGGAGCTACTATCTGCATCAGTCAGGATAGGCTAGGTTAAATTAGCTCGAGATGCAGTAACAAACAATATCAGTGGCTAAAAGTCATGAAGGTCTGTTTCTCACACATGTTATATGGCCATCATGGAGCATAATTCTGCCCTTCTGGTCACTCAGGGATCTAGATTGATGGAGAAGACATGATCTAGAACACCGCTTGTTGCAATGCAGACAGAAGTGGGCCCTAGAGGGTCTTACAGAGGAATATTAATGCTCCAACTCAGAAACCCTGCTCACAAATTCATTGACCTGAACTAGTCTCAGATACCTCACCTTCCCATAGCATCAGCCACAGAGGGGCCTGAAGCTGCCTGGGTGGTGGAGAGGGGGAAATACTTGGCAAAGGGTGCTAACGACTACCAGATTTCATTTCCTTGATTCTGAGCTTTTGTGACTTAAGTAATAAAGTCCAATTTTGTTGTAACCTTTCCTGCAATACATTTATAAAATATGATTTTCCTCATAATGGCCCTGTATAAGAATGATGCATGGTGAAACTAAATACTTAAATAAGGTCAAATAGAAAAGTCAGAGGTGGAAATGGAAAGATAATTCAAATCTCTCTACCACTAGTTCTTTTTTTTTTTTTTTTTTTTTTTTTTTTAAGATTTTATTTATTTATTCTACAGAGAGAGAGACAGCCAGTGAGAGAGGGAACACAAGCAGGGGGAGTGGGAGAGGAAGAAGCAGGCTCATAGCAGAAGAGCCTGATGTGAGGCTCGATCCCAGAACGCCGGGATCACGCCCTGAGCCGAAGGCAGACGCTTAACCGCTGTGCCACCCAGGCGCCCCTCTCTACCACTAGTTCTAGATGGAGCTCATTTATTCTATATTTGTGGAGGTAAATTATACATGGGGGGAAAAAGCAACAATTATATTCTAAAGCAAAATCATTGCTGCAAGTTTTAATTGGGTCCAAGGACAAGACTTACAAATTCTTTGTGTCGGGGCATCTGGGTGGCTCAGTCAGTGAGATCCAGTCTGGGGTGGGCGGGGGAGGGCAGCTTCACGCTCAGCATGGGGTCTGCTTATGATTTTCTCTCTTCCTTTCCCTCTGTCCCTTCCCCCTCTCTTTAATAATAAATAAATAAATCTTTTAAAAAATTCTTTGTGTCAGTGTTATGGAAATTATTCTGGTGACACAGAGAAAGGACATCTGGGCTAGCAGTTCTGGAGAGAATGGGCTGAACTATGGGAAAATACATCCTAGTATTTCAAGTCCCTGTTTAGGCATGAGGACAAAAGTAGCATACAGATACTCACCTGGAAAATTGCTGATTCTAAAGTAGGAGACCAAAGAATATTTTCCCTCTATTCTCCTGAGTTCTCTGGCTGGAGACCTGAAAATTAAACTGACAAAAGACAAATTAACAACAACAACAAAAAAGTTGTGTTTTCTGTTTGAGTAAGGTGGCTTTAATGCCTTAGTAACTCTAGCAAATCAAAACCTAAGTCTCTGTTGCTTGAAGTTAAAAAATAAAAACCTAACGACAACCAATCACAAACAGCAAATCAGGCTTTCCCAAATAAAGTTAGAGCCAGATAATTTCCTTGCTTTGCTTTCCTCTCTCTCTATAAAGTCCTGCCTCTAGCTCCTATCCATGGAGCACTCCTAACCATTTCTGGTTTGGGGCTGCCCAATTCCAATTGATTTTTGTTCAATAAACTCTTAAAATGTTTAATATGCCTCTGTTTATCTTTTAACAGTTCCATGTTCGTGGTTCATTAGCCCAAATCTCAAATGGCTTACTCAAGACTCACATGTCCTCACTTCATATTTTATAAGCCCCCATGCCACCCACTTGCCCAAAGTCTCATGACCTCTCTTGCGTATAATTTCCTGATAGTCATTACTATAAGACCGTTGAATTCTTTAAAATATAAAGTGAAATACAAAGGAGCTCAACTTAATGAAGGCATGGAGTGTTGTGTCCACTTGATTCTTTTGGACATTATGGAAAGATCCCTCATGCTCAGTACATGTACATTTGTACTACATTTGCTTCAGAGATTCAAACAGCCTAAGTATATAATTCAAAAGAAGTAAACTACTGGTGTTGTTTGTTATCAACTGTGGTAAGATATGGAATGGTATGGTTTTTTCTTTCTTTCTTTCTTTCTTTCTTTCTTTCTTTCTTTCTTTCTTTCTTTTCTTCCTTCTTATTTATTTATTTATTTATTTATTTATTTATTTATGAGCGAGATCATGAAGAGGGGTAGGGGTAGGGGTAGTGGGAGAAACAGGCTTCCCCCTGAGCAAGGAGTCCTGTGGGGAGCTCAATCCCAGGAGCCTGGGATCATGACCTGAGCCAAAGGCAGATGCTTAACTGACTGAGCCACCCAGACGCCCCAGTGGTAAGGTTTTCAGATGTAATTCCAAGGACTGCAATAACATCAAACATACGCATATTCTTCAGGGCCACCTAACTGATCTTGTTTATCATATGAATAGTCTATTAGAATAAAGGATACAGCATCATCATGATGTTCTCAAATGCTGGGCATGCGGTCTGCAAGAACTTAAAAAGAAGGTCAAAATGTCAAGCATAATTCAAAATGTTTTAGGTTTCCAAACTCAAATTTCCCACATCAACAGTTCTTGTTGTTGCCAAAAGCTTTCACGTTTGTGAGAGTAAAGTCCTTCATTATCTGGTCCAAATGTTTGAGATATTGCAATATATGGTACTACATTATTGATGAACAGTCAAAAGTAACTTAATTGTTGGGGCACCTGGGTGGCTCAGTTGGTTAAGTGTCTGCCTTTGGCTCAGGTCATGATCCCAGGGTCCTGGGATTGAGCCCTGCATTGGGCTACCTGCCCAGTGGGGAGCCTGCTTCTCCCTCTACCTCTGCCTGCTGCTCCCCCTGCTTGTGCTCTCTCTCTCTGTGTCAAATAAATGAATAAAATCTTTTAAAAAAAAGTGACTTAATTGTATTTAAACCTCAGCCCCCAAATTCTCCATCAACATAACAGCCAAGACATGTAGTAGAATGTACATAGTAGCACTATGGGTCATAGCTCCAAACTAGAAACTACTCTAACATCTTTCAAAAGAATGAAATCATAAATTGCAGTATAGTCACAGAATGGAATAAAATGAATGATCTACAACTACATGCAACAATATGGAAGAACTCATAAGTATAAAGTCGAGTAAAGAAGCCAAACACAAAAGAATGCCTATTTTATGATTTTATATATGTCAAGTACAAAGACAGGCAAAACTAAGTCTGTGTTGTTGACAGGATAGGCAATGACTGGAAGGCAGTGTAATGGGGTTCCTGGGTGTTAATAATGTTCTGTTTTTTACTCTGTGTTGGATACAAAGGTATGTTCAGAATGTGAAAATTCATTGAGGTATATCCGCAGCTTGGAATGTGTGTACTTTTCTGCATATATATTATGCTTCAATGAAAAGTTAATGAAAGAAAGAAAATTCTAGGAAGCCCAGGAAAATTGAATTTCAACCCAGCATAATAATCCTCCATGTCATTACCAGAATTTGTGGGTCATCAATGTAAGAATCAGTCTCTAAATAGAGTAGTCAATGAACTGGATTCAGAACAGTTGTCCCAGGAGCAGGATACCTGATATGTCAAAACAGGCTAATAATTTCCCTCTAAAATCTCCAATCTCTCTGCTTTTCCCTTCTTTCAGTGATATCACCATAGCTTAAACCAGGTCATGTCCCACCCTGAATCTCATCTGAGATGGTCTCCTCACCAGTTTCCCCATAGCCTATTCTACCTGTTCTCTACACATTAACCAAAGTGATGTAAAATCTAAACTAGATCCTTTTCTTTCCTTGCTTAAAATACCTCAATAGGTATTTTAAGCAAAAATACCATTAGACTTAAAACATGAAGCAAACTCCAAGACTTGGGTATATGGTTTGGCCTCAGTCTACCTCACCCACCTCATGTCATGCTGCTCTCTCCTGCTCTCTGTGCTAGAGCCATACTGGTCTTCTTTCTGTTCTCCCAAAATATCAAACTGTCGCGTCTGAGGACCTTTGTCCTCTCTGCCCAGAACAATCGTCGCTTTTCAGGTTCCTTGGCTGACTGACTGATTTCCTTCTCACTCTTCAAGTCTCTGTTTAAATGGCAGCTTATAAAGTTCTCTTATAACAACCCTCCCTATCTAATGTCAACCTCCTATTATTCTCTATATCCACACTTGGTCTATATCCGTCCTTGACGTGATTCTTGTCTCATTTGCTTGTTTACCTGTTTGCTCCGTTTTCCTCATTAGACTGTAAGTTCCATGAAGGCAGAAATCACGTGTATTTGTGTCAGGATTGAAGCGCCAATGTCTGGCAGTGTCTGGCATACAAAAAGTCCTCCATAAACACAGAAATACTTGTCAAACGAATGAATCGACATTCCCAAGGGATCACAAGATGCCTGTTCTGTCACGAAGAACATTGCACTGTGAGTTTTCCAAAGAATAGCAGTGAAACCAGATGCCTTTCAAGCCCTTCTGCCCAGGCAAAATGTTGGCATTCGTTCTCGGTTTTCTAGTTGTCACAACGACTGCCCCCTTGCCACAAGGGACACACACCCCTCCTCGACAGGCGGGCACTTACCCAATGTCCCGATCCCACCCACCTCCCAGGAGTCCCTTCATTGGCCCTACTGTCAAGGCCTCCGGGGGGGCGGGATGTCAGCTCGAGCAGCTACTGGCCCAAGTAGACGTCTCTCTAGCGCGAGCTGCTTGAAGTCAGCCAAATCAAATAGCAGTTGCGGGGAGGCTCGGTCCTGTTGGAATCTATGATTGGCTGCGATCTAGGGCCCGGGCGGCCGGCGCACCGCCTCTCCGAGCGCGGATTGGCCAGAGCTGCCGTCAGTCAGCAGGAACAGCCTTCCCCCTCGCCATCTGGCTCACTGCGGGTGAAAAATTCTCGAGATTTTCCAGCAGAAGAGCCAGTGGCTGTTCTAGGTGCTTGCTCCAGAAAGCAGAAAACCGCGGGGAAGGCAATCTTACTTACCCAGCAGCAAAGTCTCTTCCCCGCCCTCTGTTAATTAATTAGAAAATTTCCAGGGACGTAACCATCGCGAGGTAAGAGCATAGAGAGTACACTTCATTTATTTCTAACAGTTTATGATATTATTTATAGGCGGGGTCGCATCCCAGCGCTCAGGGTTTGCGGAATGAAGAGTAAACGGAGGGTTCTTCAAGGAGGGGAGGGGAAAGGTAGGTTTAAATCCCCCAGCCCCACAGTCAGCGTCTGGGTTCTTTGTGCGTCGCTTTCTTCTCTTTGGAGGTCATGAGCAGCAACTCCGGTCGGGGGCCCACCCCCGCTGCGCTGCCGGCAGTGGGCGTTTCCCGCCGAGACCCCGGCGCTCGGCCTTGAACTTGACTGCAGGCTGGAGGCGCCACCATTGCGAGTGGAGTGGGCCGGGGTTGGAAGACAGGAGAGACCATGGACCTGATGGTGAAAAGGGCGGGAGCTGCTCGTTCGCGTTTCGCCGTAGCGAGGATCCGGGTCGCCCTGCTTGCACCCTGGACTCGAAGATGCTGCAGGGGTCAGCGTGCCGTCTCCGTCGCAGATGCAACCGGGGTGAGGGAGACGTGGCGACATCCGAGATCTGTGCGGAGAGAGGGTGGATGGGAGGCGGAGACCGGGCGGCGGAAGGTGCTGGAGGGAGCCCAGCCATCTGCAGAGCGGCGCGGGCGGGCGGGTGTGCTTCCTGCTGTGTATCATACTGGCTACTCATCTGTCAAGCCAGCGAGCGAGCCCAGGATCCTGAATTGTCCGAGGGTGAGCGTTTCAGGGGACCGGAATAGAGCAGGATGCAGAGCCCTGGTTGGTGCCCATCTGAGGATGTGGGTTTTGCTTTGCCAAGAGAGGCCTTGTGGCGGGTTTTTGTTTTTGTTTTTGTTTTGTTGTTTTTTTTTTAAGCAACAGCTTCATGTAGTTGCGAGATTTCACAGGAGGCGACAAAGACGAGACTCCGAGTGGAAATAGCCAGGGAATTTGGAGTCCCTAAAGCTCCACTGGACTTTCTGAGCTTCAGACTGAAAATGTGCAGCAAGGCCTCTTAAGCCCTTTGCACCCATCCTCCACCCGTTTGGAGGAAGGAATGAGATTGTCGTCGGTTTCAAAATGAGTGACAAGTGACGGATTATAATGGTCTTGAAGAAGAGTAGTGATATCATGGTATTAGAGGAAGAGAACAGATGCACCACTGGGGTAATAAAATAGTGACAATTTTTGAGTAGTGAGTTTTGTTAATGATTTTTTTGTTCCAACCGCAGTCACTTTCTACTGATGACTGACGCAGGCACCTCCCTTGACTAGAATCTTAGAGAAGAGGAAGGAAGAGGGGAGATGTGCTGTTGATGTAGTATGGAATGTCAAGGAAAATCCTTAAATGAAGTATAAAGGTACAGGTTTGGAATGTGGTCTCTGAGTTGTAGCCACATTAACAAAGATGTTTTAAAAGATAATCTATGGAATTAGAACCATGAATACTTTTCACGACTTTCATTCCTCTATTCACACATCTAAACATGTTCACATCAAACCCAAGGGGAATCATTTGGGGTTTTTATTGTTGTTCTTTCCCTCATGTAGACTATTACAGTTTGTTTCCCTTCCTCGCAGCAGAGTACTGATAAGATATTGGAGTCCACATTTCCTGAAATACTTTCGGGAGGTTTCCATACCATTTGAATTTATTGGGATGCATTGGTTTCTTTAGAAAAGTTGATAAATATTTGCTTTGAGAATATTAAAATTACCTGTGTTTCTTTTGTGGAAGTTACTGATGTGAAGATACCTGCGTGCTACTTTATAATGGGCAAATATGAATATTTTCTTAAATATTTTTGCTGGAGGGATAAATCTAAGCAGCTTTCTGTAATACTGAACCATAGAATGCTGGAATAATTTTGGCACACACCTGAAATTACAACAATAAATTGTCCTTTTGACCTGCTTTCAGCAGTCAACAGTTTAACTCAAATCCCCAGTGTATCCTCCTGCCAGAGACAGTGACTCTCTTACCCAAAAATAAATTTGGACAGCCCTGAGATATTTAAACCATTGAGGGGTTATAAAATGGGAATGATATGAAGATGTGGCATAGCAGTCTTGTAGCTGTATATTGTGGCTTTTCTTCACCACCTTTTATTTTTAAATCAAGTATGTACTTCAGAAGTTTACTACAAACCAAATGCATTTTTTTCCCTTCCTGATGCATTTCACCTGAGATTTCCTCCTCTCAGGATGTGGGTTTTCTGTGCCTTACTCTTGTGCTCTCAGAGCTTACTTCCAGTTTAGCCCTCTTTGCTGAGAATCCCTCCTGCTAGTCATAATTGTTAAACCAGGTGCCAACATTTTTCACTGGTCAAGAGTTCCGTGTCAGGACTTTCAAGTATCATATTAAACTGTTAAAACATTAAGGAAGTATATGGAGAAGGCCTGGTCACACAAATCAATGTGAAAATGATGAAAAAGGAAAATGTTTTCAGGCATTTATTTATTGACAGTATATAGAATATATAGGGTTTCTCTGTGTGTATATATGTATGTGCATACTCACATTTTTAAAAATTCGTGTGATTAAAGTAAATTTGTGGGTCATACATTTTTTGTTTTGATTGGAAAATAAAAAGGAATTTGGAAAAGTTTGGTCTGGAAGGAAGATTGTCCATTTTTTTTCCCTTTTGATCTATGACTATCAATATAGTTTAGGTTGCTGATATAAATAACCTGTTCTGTCACTAGGATTCCAGCCAAGTTCTTTATTTTCTTGCTTAGCATAGTTTTTGCATTTTATTTTTCTAGTTGAATATGGTGTGTGGGTAATGTGTTCTTGTGCTCTTAGTTGATTTAACTCTTGCTCTGACATTTTTGTGTCTTCAAACAACTTTCAAGCAGAATTACTTCTACCCCTTGACTCTTTTGGATGTCTTTTACTTTCAAAGTTTGAATATAAATGTTCAAATGGTTTATAAAAATAAGCTAGTCTTGATTTCTGACTGAGAGATTGACATAAAGAATTCCTGAATAACTTTTTTTTTCTTTTGAGAATGATAAACAGATGCCAATTTATAATTGCTGAACTGACAAATAATAAAATATCTCCTAGGTGTTTGTCAGTTTGTTTTCCACTCTTTCTGTTATGAAGAACACTGATGTGTTGTTTTGTTTTGTTTTTTCCCCTGCAGACTTCTTCCATATCATAAAGTATACTCTCTTGTCTGCTGGTCAGTGTGTAGTCATTTCTATGGGCATTTGGAGGACTGGGGGCAGCTGATGGCTACTTCCTAGCTTGAATCTCTGGAGGAAGCTTTTCCTGATGTGCAGGTTTAATTCAAAGTAGTTATTTAGCTTGAGAACACAGGTCCTCTTTGAATTGTTTCCCCAGGGAATATGGAGATTAATAAGATTTAGTTCTATTGCATTGAAAATATACAAAGTCACCTGCTTACGTAAGTGGTGCTGATCTAGTTTTGTAAACTAGCTGTATATCTGGCTCACATTTCATCTATGCCAAAAGTATTCCCTAAAGTAAATGTTTTCCTATAACTGTTCTGCTTACTTTCTGAGATGATTGTGGACATAATAAGTGAGGAAGGAGGCCAGGTTGATGATTGATTTTAAAGAAACTGCCTAACTTGCATTTTATTTCATTTTTTTAAAAGATTTATTTATTTTTTTATGTCAGGGAGAGAGAGAGAGTGAGCCAGAGTGTGAGGAGGAAGGGGCAGGGAGAGAGAATCTACAGTAGACTCTGTGCTGAGCACAGAGCCCAATGGTGGGGCTGGAGCCCACAACCCGTGAGATCAGGACACCAGCCGAAACCAAGAGTACAATGTTCACCCAATTGAGCCACCCAGGTGCCCCCTTTTATTTCATTCTTAAATGTTTCCAGTGGATATTTGTTTCCTGCTAAAAATGCAGCTCTGGGTTTTGTTTTGTTTTGTTTGGAGGAGAGAGAGAGAAGAAAGACAAGAGTGCCCTAGAAGAGCTGCAAAAATATTTACTCAATATTTATTTGCTTCTAATTCTAGAACTCTTGTTTGAAGTAGGTGAATGACTGCAAAATGGCCCAAAGCTGAATATTGCATACATGGTTTCAGATTGAAACCAAAAGAATAGGACTTAGCTTATACAAAAACAGACTCATTATATTGTGCACTGAAACTAATATAATGTTGTATTGTCAGTCATAGCTCAGTTTAAAAGAAAAAAGAATTGCACTTCACTAATTTCTGGTGCACTCTTCAAATATGAGTGGTTTCTAATAAATGCATCTTAAAATTTTATTTTTTTCTATATGGTATAAAGCTGCTTTGTGAATTATCTCCATCAATAATCAGTGCTTAGTTCCCTATCATAGATTGTATTATAGTTTGAAATTTCTTCATAAGTCCTTACCCTTATTTAACATAGTGTTGGTGAATAAAAATACCACCTTCAATCAGAAGCAGAGGAATAAATACCTTTTTTTGGTAATTTAATGTTGCCTTTCTTTGATACTTGATAACCAGAGATACTATGTCTCCTCCACCCGTAATGTTGTCACAGAAGTGAGTTTCAATCTTTTATACATGATATTAGCTAAAGGGCCAAGAAGGAATGGTCTCCTAAGTCTTTCATGGTACATTAATTCTTTGGGAGGCCTGCTATGAAGGCAGGGCGCATGTTTTTCATCGCATGGATATCTAAGGGTGCTCTTTGAAACTTCATCTTTTCACTCTACTGTTTTATTTACTGTTCTTACACAGAGCTAGACTGATTTCCAAAAATTTATTTGAAAATGATTATTTGAAGTCTGCAATGCATTTACTGACTGGTTCACTCACGTTGGGCTTTGTGTGTGTGTGTGTGTGTGTGTGTATGTGCCTTTTCCTGAGATATATTTTTTCAAGTCCACTTTTTATTGTGAAATAATTCAAACATACAATTAGAGTAATACAATACCTGTATGCCCTCCACCAGCATTATCAAATCTTGACATTATGCTATCTTTTCCAGTTGGTTTTTAATACATAAAGTAACAGAACAAAGTACTGTGGAGTTGAATTTTTGCTTAGAAACTTATTTGTATGGAAAACTGCCAGAAACACAGCCCTTCCTGCAGGGGTGTAGGAATTCCCCCTGACAACACCCAGGGTAGGATTCAGCTTTGGGACAGAGTCCAGAAATGGGGGTGCAGAGTAATAGTTTCAAAGAAATGTAGTGTGGTTTCAGGCACTAGCTCTGGCTGTGGTATTCCACAGCACGCAAGGGCTGGGCTGCTGGGTGTGTAGATTGGAGACCAGCAGCTGTTAATGTAAATGCATAGATCAGTTGCTCAGAAGCCACAAAGTGGTGCCCCCCAATCCCAGTGATCACACACATCGGAACTGGCTCACCCTTGTGCCCGTGGGAGTGTTTGCACAAACCTTTCTGCATGAACCATAGTAATGAAATATGTGAAGTTTAGTAAGTTGACAAACCTTAAAACAGAATTTAGATCCTAGATGGTGTCTTTGCCAAAACTTGGGCACTCTGAGTGCAGAACTGTCCTAACAATTCTATTAATCAATTACTTTTCTTATTTCTTTCCCCCTGAGGAGACTGGTACTGTCAACATTTGCCCCTACCTTTTCTAAAGAGCAAAGGAGTTAATGAAGGGAAGAATATTTATTTACACCCACAGTTTATATTCTTGCTATGCGAAGTACAGCCTTGCTGCATCAGCAGTTTGCTGTCACCAGGGAACTGGCTCGAAATGCAGAATTTCAGGCTCCACCCCAGACAGACTGAAACAGAATCCGCATTTTAACAAGTTCCCCAGGTGACTGTAGGTTGAAGTTTGAGAAACACTTGTTCTATATGCTATATACACATTGTTAAACTTTTATAGAATTTAAGCACTGTGAAAGGGGTAGGTAAATTGATTTTGGTTTTGATCCACTATTCTTAGAAGTAGGCTGTTAGGTGCCACATTCTTTATGGCCTTAGGCTTTGGTAATATCTAATGATACATCAGTTATATGTGAAATTACTGATGGAATCTCTCTCTCTCTCTCTCTTCTCAGTCGCATCGTTTTTTGTTTTTGTTTTTTTTTGGAAGACATTCCATTGTCGTTCTATTGACCGTTCCCTCATTCCTGAGTCCTTTGGAGTTGAGTTATGTCCACAGCTGCCTTAATTACTTTGGTTAGAAGTGGTGGGAGCCACGTGAGAAGGAGAGTGCTGCTGAGCTCCCGCCTACTGCAGGACGACAAGCGGCTGACACCCACCTGCCATAGCTCCACTTCGGAGCCTAGGTGTTCTCGGTTTGACCCGGATGGCAGCGGGCGTCCAGCCACCTGGGACAATTTTGGGATCTGGGATAACCGCATCGATGAGCCCATTCTGCTGCCGCCCAGCATTAAGTATGGCAAGCCAATTCCCAAAATCAGTCTGGAAAACGTAGGCTGCGCTTCGCACATTGGCAAACGAAAAGAGAATGAAGACCGGTTTGTCAGCGCTCAGCTAACGGATGAGGTCCTGTACTTTGCCGTGTATGACGGGCACGGCGGACCTGCAGCTGCTGATTTCTGTCACACTCACATGGAGAAATGCATCATGTATGTACAATGACTTTCGCTCTTGACTTTGCAGTTTACCTTATACTTCATGTTTAAACTTTAACCTTTTGGCTGAGATGTTCACTGTTAACCTAGTTGAGTGGTTCCATACCATTGTTTTACGAACAAGCGGTAGCTTAAGCATCCCACTTATTACTGGTGGTTATTACCATTCCACGGTGTATGTTTTGACAACTCACCTGGTGAGAGCATTGACCAGGATAACAGCACTTTGATTTGTGATCATTTCAAGCTAAGTAACATAAAGTACATGATCTCATGTATAAAGAAAAGCATTTACTCCTACCAGTGCCCGACATATAGTACTTCAATAAATGATAATTCTTCTTGCAAGTGGTATGAATAGCTTTAGATGATTGACAGTAGTATGGGGAAAATGCATTTAACGAGGGTGTTTTGGAGATCTTTAAAAAGTTTATTTACTGCAGTTATTATTAATGTATTTTGGGGATCATATGACTTGAATTAAAAGAAGGGGAGAACATATGACTGTTGTCATCCTGTGTATAGTTATTCATGCTGTTGATTTATTCATATTTTGAACTCAGTGACATAAATTTATTTGAAGGAATTTTGACCTGTCAGGATTGTGGATAGAAGTATTATTCTTTAAGGACGGAGACTTGGACTTTTATTGTTCTTAAAGGCTTATCTCCATGTCTAGTTATTTCCTAATTTCATTTGCTGATCTGTGGATTTTAAGCATCTGAGAGGCAAACCATGGAGGTCCATTGTATGGAATAACAGCTAGCCAGAGGGACCTAGATGAAGAAGAGAAACTTATTATAAAATGATTGTTTGGGACTCTCTTTTCCTTTCCACAAAGGGATTTGCTTCCTAAGGAGAAGAACTTGGAAACTGTGTTGACCTTGGCTTTTCTAGAAATAGATAAAGCCTTTGCAAAGCACGCCCACCTGTCTGCTGATGGTAAGTAAAACAATCACATTCCTTAGGATCTTGGGGCATATCTAATGAAAGGAAACAATTTAAGCCTTTGGGGTGGAAATGTAAGTTTATTTGTGAGGATGCTTATGTGGAAAGTGATTTTATATAAGGAATAACTTTAAATGCCGTTTGGAATCCAAAGTAGTGTCAGTACTTCATTTTTAAATGAAGTATATTGGAGAATTTTTCCAAAAATTGAAGCTCTAACATGGTTCTGATACTGAATTTGAATTTTTAAAAGATTTAAAAAATTTTTAAATTACTCTTTATATGGACTGGAGGGCCATACTATGGGAGGGTTTACTGCTTTTGGTTTTTTAGATGAATCTGATGACAAAGTACCGAAATACACTATAGGGTAATCTTGTTTAGCCACGTAGTAATTGCCCAGACAAGAAAAAAATTGCTAACTGGTCCTAAATAAGAAAAGACAATGGCTAATACGCACTACTTTGTTTAATTAGAAGGAAGATATGTTTTCTCCCACTTCTAAAAGAGTTTGGTCTTGCAGCTTTGTGGTAACTAGTGATATTTTTGTTTTTATTTGTTAAACACAAGGACACGTCAGCTGATTTTTTAAATTTATGTACTGTATGTCCTTAAATTTTGAAAGTAAAATGTTTCTGATTTTGACTAAACTTATCAAAAGCATTCAGAAAAATGTAGCTAGTGTTTTCTAGTTAGCTGACCCCCACATCTTTTGCTCCTAAAGGTAATCTTGAAAACTTCTGCAGTGACGTGTAAATATATGCATGCAGAACTCATTACTGATTTGACAGTGAATCACACAATATTAATCTGTGTTTGGTTCATCTTTTTATTTAAAGGACGTCAGAGCACCACAGAAATAACATTTCACAAGTTTCAGTTGGAGAACAGAGGGATGGAAATTCTCCTCATTTCACTGATAAGGCCCGCCGCAGAGTGAGGGCTGGGGTTTTCCTGGCACCCACAGTGTTTAATGACGAGGATTATAGAGGATGACTAGGATAGCTCTATTCACCATCTTACACGATTTTTTCCTTCCCTTTTTTGAGAACCTTACTGTCATCATACTTTTTGGAAAAGCATTAGCGTCCACTCTCTTTGTTCAGGGATTTGTTTTCTTGTTTGTAGATCATTCGGCCCATTTTCTCTTCTCTTTCATTCCTTTGGACTTTTTTCCTTCCAGCTGGCTCCTCACCTTTGAAAATAGAGGTTGAGAGAAGGTAAATTGTAGGTATAAGATTGAGCTCTTGTTCCTAATGGGTAAAATCTAGGAGGTAGAATGGAACAGTCAAACACTTTCTTGTAGTTTCATTTTTATGACTCTGAATATTGGCGTGCTCTTGTTTCATCCATAACCAGGTTGGCTGTATCTCACACCATTGGTGTTTATTGGCTGTAATGCAGGTGGTGTGCCCAGCTTATTGTTATTATTATATTTCTTCTTCTGTCAGAAGAAAGCACTCAAGTTTATCATGGGGAGTGTGGGGGCCAACAACCAAAACATTAACCCTTCAGGGGTGCAGTCAGCCCTTTGGTAAAGGATCTGATCAACAAGGGTGCTGAAAACTGAGACTTGGTGTAAAATATGAGAGGACCCCTTTCATTTTTATTAAATAAATTATAATTCAAGGAAATTTTGAACTTAGGGAAAAATTTGTTTAACTTGCCTACCTTAAAGGAAACTTTCTAAAGGTGCCTTACTCAGAGACAGTTGTACAAAGAAAGTAATCATAAAAATATAATTTCTAATAATAAATTTAAACTGTATTTATTTAACTTAGTTCGCCTGTCATATGCTTTGAGTTAATGATCCCAGAACTTTTATAAGATATTCTAAAATTTATTTTTCATTTAATGGCCATTTGTTTGCAAGTATAATGGAGCACAATGGAATGATACTAGTGTGCTACTAAATACTAAAGGAAAGGGGTCTACTATGACACTGTTGTTCTTAAATCTTGTTTTGTATGTATTCTTATTGATCACTTGGTCTGTGTGTGTGTTTTTAAATAAGTATTTTTGGAACAACTTGAAAATTTATACTTAGTAAATGGCCAAGGCTTTCAACATTGTTTAAAATTGCCTTTTGATATTCGGGGCCTGTTTTATCAAATATATTAAAGCCACTGAAGATAGATGGTATAAGTTGTTTAACTTTTCAATTTGTGAATTAGAAAAAACATGCCGTTTCACATTTCAAGGTTATTATTTAAATTAAAAACATTTTTTTGTTTTGTTTTTTAGTAAGAACTGAAGCCGTATCGGTATTATAAGAGTGGATAATATTCTTTTTGGCAGAGCTCTAGGTAGGACCCAGGCTAGTTAAATAAAATTGTGAAGTAAGTACAGTATGCCCTTTCCAGGTTTTTTTTTAAACTTTTCTATCAGCACCAGTCCCATTTTCCCTCCTTGAACCCTTCTAGTGAGCAGCTTAAAGGTAGGGACCATGCTTATTCATTTTGAATCTCCAGCGCTCAGTACCCCATATAGAATCTGGAAGGCACTCAATAATTATTTGGACTGACCCGGTTTTTCATGCCCGTTCTTTCTCACCAACATTATTACAATTTATTCTTTGATTATCCTAGAGCCAATTAACCAAATTTTTAATATAATGTATGTGTTTTAATGAGTTATCACTCCTGAGTGTATTTGAATTTTAAGGAGGGGAAGCCTGAAAAGAGATTGATTAAACCATAGGAATGAATCAGCAATGGTAGAATTTGGGGTATATATGGGAGGGGTCCCCCTCAATTACACTATATTAGCTTTCTTGAGAGAAAGTGAAAAAAATAAAGTGAACATAAAACATTTTACTCTTTTCAAGAATTTAGTCCAAAGCTGTCACATCTGCAAGTGCTTCAAATTATCCTGTTAGCGTTTAAAATAGTTACTATTTCAGTTTAAAATGGGGGTGATTTGAGGAGAAGAAAATCAGAATGCCACTTACCAAAAATAGCAAGAATCTTGCCTTTATGAAATTGCTGGCTATTTTTACTGATTTTTTGTTGTCACATTTTGAAATCACCCTTATTTATGGAGCTAATTTCATCACCATCTTTAAATATTTCTAGATTTAATTCATGCCAGTCGTGTGTATTTTTACAATTAATGAAACCAGCCAGCAAATTCAAATGATATCCGATTACTCTCCTGTTTATGAACAAATCTCCCTTAAAACACATGGGGTGGTAGAAAACTGAGATTATATCCTTTACATTCTATAAACTCTTCCAAGTGTTTCTAGATTGCTTAAGGCTTGAAAGCAACAAAGCTCCCCAAGAGACAAATGGATCAAAAAGAGAAGACTTGCTCTGGTGTTCAGAGTGTGAGATGTTGGTGGCAGCATCGTGAGTCCCATGGGAAACATCCATGCTCTTCACATTACCTGATCTCTACGAAATAATCAGTGTTAGAAAGGCAGTGTTTTTGAGCACTCTTATTATACTGGGCATAGCCAAAAGAAAAAACAATAGAGACGACACTGAAGAGATACTTCTTGTGCTGTTACTGCTTCAGCTCATTACTTGGATTTTGGTGTTCATGAGTCCTACATGTCTGGAACACCTGTGTTTAATAAATATTGAAAACCGTATTGATTTATATGTATTATTGTTTACACAGTAAACAATAATTACCAGGGGGGTTATACTTCGAAAAGTACAGCTTTTATTCTTATGTTGCCATTCAAAAACTTGATCATTTTTCTTTTGATATGTTGACCTGCAACACCGGGGAAAGGAGAGAGCTGCAGAATACCCATGTTGTGCATTCCATAAATTTATAAACTTGCACTAAAGCCTTATTAGCCAGTATTTAAACAATTTAAATTAATCCGTCTACTAAAAAAATGCATTAAGCATCATTAAACAAATATGTTACTTCTTGTATCTGGTATAGGAGGTGCTTTAATTCCTTCTTGATATATATTTGAATCCCAGTAATTGGTGGTATACTGTAGTGCACATCTTCTCTAACTATGTACTGCTTATCAGATACAAATTATTCACTGCTGTATCCATGAATTTTCCCACTCGTTGTTGGGACAATTCTGATATTGGTACCAAACAAATTGACAGTGCCTTTTTTTTTCTCAGCTCTGCAGAGGTACTGTTTTACTTCTCAGGACTAACTGTTAAAGTGTGTGTGAGTGGTGTGCCTGTGTGTGTGTGTGTCTGTGTGTGTGTGTGAGAGAGAGCATGAGTGTATAGATGCATGTCTGTGGTATACCGCATGTATGTTTTGTATGCCTGCATTTGGACATAGTTTTCCCAACTGTGGGAAGCTGTGAAACTAAGAAGTTTTACTCTGAGGTGAAAAAACAGATTCAACTACAAAATACCATCAACTTGGGCAAACTGAGTCTTGAATTCATTGATATGGCACCTCCTGGAATATTATGTAATATGTTAGTGAAATTTTCACCAAAATAAAAAACCTTCCCCTTATTTTGCTGCTCTTTCTCTGCCCTCCTCTGTGTTGCAGGTTTGTAATGTTTGAGCACAATTCCTGGGTGAATTTCCTATTTGCCTCTGTGCGTGTTATTTGTGGCAGAGAACTGTGCCCGGTCAGCAGCTCTAGACCTGGAGCCCGTGGACACTATATGCTGGGCTTCAGTGGAAAGAGAGATCTGCTTAATTTTGTCCCAGGTGAAGGAGTCCAGCGGTTCCTAGCCTGGACTACTGGAAGGTTCCCACATCCTCTTTGTCCCATTAGTTGAGATGACTTGCAGTAGGAAATGTCCAGTGAGTGTTAAGACCTTATTGAAAGATGTCTTAGTTTTATAGTTTTTGTTGTTAGGGCAAAAAGTGAGAATTTATATTTCCATGTTAAATGTTAAATGAAATAAATGCTTATTTGATATTTATTTCTTAGATGCTTAGCAAACCAGAATCAACAGTTAGTTTTGAAAACTTTCCCATAAATCCTGGGATTTTGGAACTGTGAAGTTGGGTTGGGTAAAACTCAGGCTCTTTTAAATTCCTGGGTGGCCGAGGTGACCATGAATGACAATAGAATCCTAAACAGAGAAACCTGAAAGCAGTTATAAAATTTTAACTCTTTTGATGAAGCTAATTAAAACCACTTTTTAAAAAAGCTGCTGCTGACCATTTAAGCAAAGGAGAGGAATACTAAGTTCCCTGGACAGGTGGCATCTGAGTGAATGCCTGTGCTCTCTTGCCTGGGGCTTCCCATCATTGGAAAAGATGATAGTGGTTAAACGGTGAACGTTCCATCATATAACGTTTTGGGGAACTCAAAAGTTAACTTTTGTAATATGAACATCCCTGGTATTTATGCTAAAACATTTACGTTATACAATGACAAATATGTAATATGTTTTAGCATTGCTGAGATACTACCTTGCACAACAGTTCCAAAATCAAAAGATCAATGGGAAGATAGTGCAACTGTAAATGCTATTTCTCAATAAATTAGATTCAGCATGGATATAAAAGATTAAGTAGGGTTTATTAATGTTTTTTTTTCATTTTACGTTTCTGATTAAAGCAGGCATTTTAATATACCAATTGGAAAATATATTTTTATATCTATCTCTATCTGTCCAAAATGTATTACTGATGAAATTTTTTAGTGTCTTTTTGGAAAAAAAAATTGGAAAGATTGAGCCTCAATCAGTCAAATCAGTAGCACTTCATTTTTCCTAAATCTACCTTTGAAGAAGAAATCATCTTTGGATGATCACCTGAATATTTAATTTAGGTGCTTTAAAGAATTTCCCATGTTACTGAAGACAATACCTGCTTTAAATAAGTTATCTTTTTCAGTTTCTTCCAATTTGCTTTACTTTTTAGCCCTTAATTTCACAGTATTCCCACTTTTGGCAAGGCTCAATGCACCTTCAAAATTTTTAACAAGTAGTAAAGAACTTAGGGCAGACGCAGTTTGAATAAATCAAAGAAAGATGCAAAAATGCAGTTTGGATTGGAAGAAGGAAACAGTAGCAACGTCAAGCCAAGTAATATTTAATTTTGTTATTGGTCAGAAAAAATTAAATGTGAACTACATTAAGCATTTGGGAAACTAGAATGAACTTCATTCTCCACCCTCCATATTTTCCTAATATAACGATGGCTGTAACTTTGTTTCATGTCCGGGGAGGACAAAGATAAATAGAAAAGAATGTGAACCTTTAACCATTTTGGGATTTTTTTTGGTGAACATTTGTAAAATTAAAACAAATGTAGAAGGAAAGAATATAAAATATAGCACTTGAAGAGCAAATGATATGCCCTTGGCATTCTTGCTTAGCTTATTAACTGATAATACTGTCACAGGATAGGAGTTAAGAAATGGAAGAGAAAGCATTCTGAAGGCATAGAAATTTTAGAAAAGTCAGCTTGCCTGAATGAGCTCAGTAGACCTTAAAGTCATCCTGCGGTTTTAGCTAATCTAATTAAAATGTTATACTTTTAATACTGATGCCTGATATCAGTACACACAAGGGTGTCATATTATAAGTTCAAGTCAGCTCTAGTTTATATGAATAAAGGCCGTGTGGAGACAGTGATTCACTTTTTACCAAATTAGGTTAGCAACTTTTTCTATTTGCATGGAGCCTTGTTACTGAATTAAATAACTTCTTTCTCTGCATGCTCTTACTTACATAGTTCATTTGCATTTTATTTGCATAGCTCTAGTTAGATTAGAATGATATATTTCAGCCTTAGTTTAACATGCCTGTGTTTTATTTTGTAATAAAAATTCCATATCCAATCATTTGACTGTCACTGACTTATACTCTTTTTCATAATGTTTGCAGCAACCCTTCTGACCTCTGGGACTACTGCAACAGTAGCCCTGGTGAGAGATGGTATTGAACTGATTGTAGCCAGTGTTGGGGATAGCCGGGCTATTTTGTGTAGAAAAGGAAAACCCATGAAGCTGACCATTGACCATACTCCAGAAAGAAAAGATGAAAAAGAAAGGTACCACCTCCACTGATCATTCTATGAGGATGCAGTTTACATATTTCAAGTTAGAAATGAAACCTTGCATTTTATTTTTATTTGTTTTTTTTAAAGATTTTATGTATTTGAGAAGGAGAGAGAGCATGAGCAGGGGGGAGGGGCAGAGGGAGAGGGAGAAGCAGACTCTCTACTGAACAGGGAGTCCGACTTGTGGCTTGATCCCAGGACCCCAAGATCATGACCTAAGCCGAAGACAGAAGCTTAACAGACCGAGCCACCCAGGCACCCTGAAACCTTGCATTTTAAACTGATTTCTTCTTAAGTTTAACCATGCCTTCATTTCCTGGGTATCATGTCATAGTCTTTTTTTCTTGGACCAGGATCAAGAAATGTGGTGGTTTTGTAGCTTGGAATAGTTTGGGACAGCCTCATGTGAATGGCAGACTTGCAATGACAAGGAGTCTTGGAGATTTGGATCTTAAAACCAGTGGTGTGATAGCAGAACCAGAAACAAAGAGGATTAAGGTAACAATCTGCAACAGTTGATTCCCATGCAAGGAATGAAGGCAGGATTGTTTCCAGCTACAGGCTTTCTTAGAAGCCTTAACTGAAGCCAGTATGACTTTTAAAAGGAGTAGTTTATGGAAGGATAGATGAACTTTTCAGATAAAATAAGATACTGGCCTACTGTAGGGTGAAGTGCTTGGTTTTTACTCTACCCTGCGCTGGAATTAGCCTGGTAGAATGGCTCTACCGTCCTTTCTTACTGACACCTATCATCCAGTGTCACTACCTCTCGGAATCTGACCTTCACTTCCCTTTTGCACCACCTCCCTTTCTCGGACATCTTTTGCATGCTACCAGTCAGTGCCCCAGTGACACTGCAGTTCCCTCAACACACACCCCGTTGTGAGCTGACACTTCCCTCTTGCAAGTGCCCGTACCTAGTACTATATCACAGAGGCTCCCAACGATGGCAGCAGGGGATTGTTCATTGAATGATTTCTAGTCTCATAGCTATCCCACTTATATTCATTGTGTCTAACAAATACTTACGTAGTGTTTACTATGCGCCAGGCTTTGTCCAGAATGGCTACTACCACCCCATTTTACAGAGAAAACAAATCTAGAGCATAGGCGAACTTACCTATGTTTGCCTAGCCAAAAAGCAGAGGCAGATTGCAAACCCAGGAAGCCTGGCTCCAGAGACCGTGCTCTCCACCATTACCACATGCTTGCCTCTCAGCGTTTGGCTGTCTAGCTTCTTTCTTTGTGCTATTACCAAGTACATGTTGGGTTTGTCCTTGGTGGTTGATGCTAAATGTTGCTAATTTTGCCCAATATATCGGCCTTCCATTATCGCTGTTAAGCTTTTAAACACAGATGACCACTCAGCAAACATAAAATCTTTGAATTTTAAAGATTATTCGAAGGCTGAGTCTATGTATTTGGTTCTGATTGCAGCTGCATCATGCCGATGACAGCTTCCTGGTCCTCACTACGGATGGAATTAACTTCATGGTGAATAGTCAAGAGATCTGTGACTTTGTCAATCAGTGCCATGATCCCAATGAAGCAGCCCATGCTGTGATTGAGCAGGTGACACGGCAGATCTTCTGCTAGAAAAGTCTAGCAGAATTTGGGGTGAGGTGGGGGTGGGGTGGGGGTGGGGTGGGGCAGAGAAAAGAACAACCCAGATGCAGGTCTTAGTACAGCCCAGAAAGTTTACTACAGGCTTGAGATTTCTTTGAAATCTTATGTTTTGGCTTCGTATTACAAGGAATTTTACACTTGATTCCATAATATTTCCATTTAAAAATTTTTTACAGTTCTCCCAAGCAGTTCAGTAAAACTTGTGTGCCAGAGAACGTGCTATGTTTATTTTTTGGATTTGTACACATCTTGATATGATAGTAGTAGCAATAATAAATTACAATAATAGTTAATAGTAATATCACTTACTATGTGTCAGACACTCTTCTGTTCACATATATTTAACTCATGTAATCATCACAGTAACCTTCTGAGGTTAGAGATAGTATTATCCCTTTCCACAGATAAGGAAAACCGAGGCAGAGAGGCTGAGAAGTTAAGTAACTTATTCAAGATGACAAAACTATTAACTTGCAGAACTGGGCTTCAAACCCAGACAGCCAAGCTCCTGGATTCAACCATAAACCGTTAAACTGGACTGCTCCAAGTAAATATCCAGTGTAGGAACACTATAGGGTAGTCAACGTCTGGTTTTTTAGAATGGATGTGTGAAAAAAAACAAACAAATTCAGAAAGGTGTATGGATAGGTTATATGTGAGTGTGTCAATCAGAGCTAAATTTAGGAATACCCAGTGATACCCAGTAAAGAAAATGTAAAATTTCCATGTGTTGTTTAATATTGTATTTGGATAGATAGCTCTTTGAAGTTATAGCCATCACTGATCATTAGAGTCATGCTTTAATTTTTTAAAAAGATTTTATTTATTTATTTGTCAGAGAGAGAATGTGAGCAGGGGGAGTGGCAGGCAGAGGGAGAAGCAGGCTCCCTGCTGAGCAAGGAGCCTGATGCAGGACTTGATCCCAGATCCGCAGGACGCTGGGATCAATGACCTGAGCGAAAGGCAGCTGCTTACCGACTGAGTCACCCAGGCGTCCCGAATCATGCTTTAATTTCATAGCTATTTTTGCCTTTCCCAATTTTTACCTTTGCCACTGGGAAGGCAAATTTAGCCCAAACTTTTAAGTGCTAATATTTGTAATAAAGACATAAGACCTCACTTAAAAAGCATTATTTGCTTGAAAATAGGTGGGCAAGCATGAATTATTCTCTTGGTTACTGTGTGTGTTCATGAGGTTACAGAAATGGGCCCAATCCCGTGGGTGATCACTTCTTTCCCAACTTCACCTACCTCTTGGAGATATGTGTGTTCTCATTCACACGAGCAAAGATATTTTAATGACTGCATGGCATTCTGCTATATTTGTGTACAGTAATTCATTTACTAGTTCCCCTAATCAGCAAATTTAGTTTATGTTCAGTTTTCCATATTATAGAGCAGGGGAGCACTGTATAAACATTTTCGTATCTACTTGTGCTTATCTATTTCCTTCATATATTATTTTCTTAGGTAAAGCTCTTAGAAAATTGCTAGGTGAAAGGATACACTGTATTCTAAAACTTTTAATAAATCGCCCTCCAGAAATGCTATTCCAATTTATCCTTTCCTTAGCATGTTTATAAATTTCTGTTTCTCCAAATGCTTATCATAGTTTTTGCCAATTTGATAAGTAGAAAAGTCAAATTGTAGTGTTTTAAATTTGCATCTTTTTTCATTGTTGGTGGAACTAACCATCTGCACAGGTTCATTAGCAGTTGTATTTCTTGTCTGTGTATAGTGTTCTTCCATTATTTTATAGGCATGTTTGTCTTTTTCAGGGTTATTGTAACAACTTCCTATATGTTAAGTATATTAGTACTTTGATGTTGCAAACTTTTCTGTTTTGGTCTTTCGACTTGTTTGTAAAACTTTTTTATATTTTGATGCTTTTTATATCAGATATTTTTATCAACCCTTTCCCTCACAGTTTTGGCCTCAGGCTTTAATTCTTTTGAAATACATTTGCTGTTAAATATAACCCCAAGCACTTCTTAAAATGATGACTATGTCATTTGCTATTTGAATTAGTTCCTAAAATTGACTTACAGTTCTCCTACTATAGGAAATTTAGTTTATGCCACTTTTCCATTTTGTAGGGAGCATAATATTGTCATTATATCTTATACATTCATTTCCTTAGGTTATTACTTTTTACCTTGTATTAGTCCCTATGCTGAATGTTTTGTTTTCTTCTTTAAGAGCTGCACATCTTGTGTCTTAGTCCACTGGTATTTCTGTTGCCAAAATTGCTACATGGCATATAGTTAATATGGTCGGTTTTTTTCGGGGGGGGGGGGTCATCTGTTATTCTACGTACAATCTAATAAACTGTGTGAACCTGATACATGGTGAATGAGTCACAAACCGCTGTGAAGTTACTGGTTTAGTAACTGTATTTTGAATGAAATTATAGCCTTCCAGAGGAACGATGATGTTTCTTCATACAGACTCTGATCTGGCGTGTTTTTTTCTTCCTTCCTGCTAAACCTTGCAGGCAATACAGTATGGTAGTGAAGATAACAGTACTGCGGTAGTAGTGCCTTTTGGTGCCTGGGGAAAATACAAGAACTCTGAAATCAACTTCTCATTCAGCAGAAGCTTTGCCTCCAGTGGACGATGGGCCTGATTGTTTGCTGGGACTTCTGTGAAGTGGTTTTTCACTGAGTATGTCAAGAAACTTACTAGATCAAACAAGTCAGCTGTGTCGGGGTGACTCTGTGACTCACTAGATCAGTACACAAGTCAGTGTAAACGTTCTAGCCATTTACATCGTAGTGTTTCATAAATATCTGTCATATTTATGTTCAGCTGTACATACTCAGTATAAATATGTGTGTAATTCAGCTATTGTGAGTTTCAAAGTTGAGTGAACAAATGAAAAGTGGTTTTGACGCACTTGCTGAGTGTTAAATTTCTAATTTTCTAAAACTCTTAGGCAGCTATGAGTTTCTTTTGATCAGTTGTGTTCTTTATTCATTTGGACAGATTCTTGCCTTAGAGTTCTGCAACACTAGTAGGCATTTGACAGCTCTGCAATGTGTTAGCTGCAAGTGTTTATTTTTAATAGTTCTACCAAGGAGTAAGTGTGAAAACTGAGTTCTGTGTGACTATATTTTGTATCCTGGACCACTTACTGGTAAACTTCACAGTGCAAAAGACATTAATTTACAGACTATGGCACTGCTAAAGCGTGCGTGTATTTACGACAGTGCACTTTCATATTTCAGCTGTGCCCCTTGGTCTCCATTCTTCTTTTTCTGTAGCTAAGAATGCTATATAGTTACACAGACTACTCCTTTAAATCAGAGAAGTATGTACAGGCTGAGGCTTTTGGTCAAAGCTATATGAACTGAAATACTGACAGTATCAAGTACTTTGTATAAAGTTTCCATTTGTTATCTCTAACTCTGTGTTTTGTGTTTTGTATATAGTATGTTTATGTCACTTTTTGTATAGAGTAAGCAAGTTGGATAATGTGTCAGTAAAAATGATACCACATCGACTGACAATGCTATAGACATAATGTGAGGTTTATGTCTCCTTTTCACTTATTTCTATGATTCATAACAAAGAATAAATCTAAAACATTAAAGCATTCTATATTTCAGCTTGCTGATGTAATTTAGGAATGTAAAACTATACTTCCTTACATCTGCATGTAAGTTTGCTGTTAAAATGTGAATCTCTACATCATGTTTGGAATTACATCTGCAGTTTATTTTGGCAGACAATGTAAATTTGTTATATGTGTGAGTGTATGTACATATGTAAATGTTGGAATAATAGAGAATTAAAGGGAACAATCTTGCATAGCTCCTTCACCAGTTAGCTTTAAATTATTGATATGTTTATCCTCAAGGACTCTTGACAAACGGAAGACAGTTTTATAGTGGAGAACCAGTGGTATTGGCAGGTGAGGAAATGAATTTAAAATGGCTGTAGGAGATATTTTGTGGTGGGTAAATGATGTGGAAAACAGAAGCAGACTAGCATGTTGAAGCTACATTGCTATATGGTAATTTGCAAATAAAATACTAGGATGTGAGGAAAATACTAAGTGTTAAGAATGATGTGGAGTTTTGTTGTAGAAACAAGCAAAAAAAGAAACCAAGAAGATAAAGATGGTGGAGTGTATGCCTTCTACTCTCAGTTTTTGTGGTCGACTTGTTTTCTGTTTTTATGTTTTATTTAAAGGTTTGTTAGAAAGAAGATGGCCCAAAATAAATATTCACATCTTCTCACCTTTGGGAATGGAAGAAAATAAATCTTGAGTTTTCCTGCATATATTAATCAGGAATTTTCCTTTGACAAGAAGAAGGTGACAAAGAAGTATTTCAATTTTTTTTCCCCAAGGAAGCTTAGTGAAAGTAAAAAACATTACAGGAAAGAAAATAGTCTCCTGTTCCTTGTCTGGGAAGTGAAGAACGAAAGGTAGGCTAAGAAAGCTGGAACACTTTCTTGTTCTATCTGAGTTAGGTCCCAGAACCTAAATATAGAAGCTTCACTTGGGAAAATGGAGAATTTCCAAACTAACAAGCAAACAAAAACTCTAAAGCACAAAACGACATTCTGAAAATGAAGGTTTCATTTTTGATCTGAATTCTTCACATGACTATTCCTCTCTTTTACTTTAAAAACTAAGGGCGGGAGTGATGTTGTCAAGCTCAAAAGTCACTGATGCACTGAGGCGAGTGCCAGGTTTAACAAAGAGGAATTTGTAGGGTTGTCTAGGCCTTGGTTTGGGGTAGACTGTGCTCTGCTTTGCCTGAAAAGCTTTTAAAACTCAAAAATCAGTCAACTTTGACTAAAGCACAAACACATACTGGTGTTTGTTTTTTAAGCTGCAATGTTGAAGTATAATTTGTAGGTTACTGTAATCCACAAAAGATAAGAAGCCTACAAGGAATTATGCAAATAGTAGTGAAGAAAGGACTGCTCTAAATACAGTTTTTTAGTTATAACTGTGAATTTACCATGTGGCTATTACCATGTGGGTGTAGGTATAGTGTAGAGTATATATTAATGTAATTAAACCTAAATCCATTATAATTTACACTTGCCCTTCATTTATATGTAGAATATAAATCATCTTTATCAAACGTGTTGCCAAACTATTTGCCAACATTGATTTGGCAAAATATTCTTAAAATAAATCATTGTGATTTTTCACAAGTATAAGTTCTTAAGTACCTAATATATTCAAAAGTAAATGCTGTCCTTCTCTCCATCAACTGTTTATTTGTTGTAGATTTTTGTGTTTAAGTGCTTCAAAGTCTTATGCATTTTTTTCTGAAAAAAAAAAAGAGTTTGTTTTGAAGGGAACAGTTTTGAATCTCTGTACTCTATGATGTGAACTTCTCTCAAGTTCCTAAATTAAAAAGAAATTATTTGCTTTGAAGAATTATTCGTACATTGTCTGAATAGAAATTATTTTTTCAAAGTGGAATTTGATTTTCTTTTTTTTTTTTTTAACGAATCCTGTTAGAGAATGTTTTAGGTCTATGCTAACTCTTCAATATCAGACAGGACATTTAGTTTCCTTTCTAAGAATGGACAAGGATTTAATTTCATGGTAATATGATAGTAAGAAAATGCTTCAAGGCAGGAGAAGGCATGGTTAAAGTTTAGCATCAAACAGTTAAATACAAACATGGATTTGTATTTAGCACTTCAGTTCACATACTCTTTCTGCAGAAAGTGATATAAAAT